>NC_050178.1:8411205-8523705 GCF_008315115.2 Sander lucioperca | reverse complement strand
TGAGCGACTGTGCAGATTTTTTTCTGAGAGGACCCGAGCCACCCTTGCAAAAAACACACTGATAATCTATTATACATTAACATTAGGAAGACATTTTATATGATATAAATGATCTGATTCTGATAAATGATCAAACATAGGCATCCCCTGCTTGCCAACCCTTTTGATTTTCCTGCCTCTCTCCATGCTGTTCTTCTGGAGTTTCAATTCACACGATTTTTACATGATGAAATATCAAAACCTGCCCATCCACTATATTTACAAATAGCCTCTTACTGCTGTTTTTTTCTTACTTTTTTACATAAGCCTACTTGTTCCACTCATTTGTGTCTGAAGAGAGAGCCACAGAGAGCACACACACACACACACACACACACACACACACACACACACACACACACACACACACACACACACACACACACACACAGCTATGCCTTTTATCTGCGTACAGTAGCCTACTCTGCACAGCAGCTCGCCATCAAACAATTTACCAATTAGGATAAGACGTAGAATATGGTGAGATTACATTTTTTTATGCTGAATCTCTTTTTTTATGCCATTTACATTCTCCTAAAAATATTTTGCAACACTTCAAATATGAGTGTTTTCTTAAATGTCAGCCAACACCCCATCACTTCGTCTTTTTTTTATGTAAAAGCATGCTTTGCTTGTCTGCCTTTTAGTCATTTTTCCAACTCATACTAACAATAAAATAGGACGATAGAGCTAAATAACTACATTTATATGACAGTTAGCGTCTGTGTCAACAAACCCCCACAGTCCTTTTCCAAAACAGCAAACATTAAAGCAGACATGCAATCCCAATCAGGCCTCAGTAGGAAACAAAGTATGGCAGTGTGGGATTAAGATCTCAGTTTTACAAACACATGGTTGTTTGTCATTTACGTCAGAAGTTGAAGTGAGAGCACTTTCTCAGACAACTTGAGCACTTGTCAGTGAGAGGAAGGGAGATGGAGAGAGACCATTTCCGCTCGATTACGTCCTCTCTGACGAGCAAGAGTAGATATTTTTACATGAGGATTTGTTTTAATGGGTGAGATAAGGATTCGTGTGTTGAGGAGGGATGAATAAATAAGTAAATAGGACATGCCGCAAAACAGGAGGCAGCGGTGGCAGCATCGGGGTAGTGTGGCTGTTGTTGCGAGGCCCTGGGCAGATCCACTGATCCAGTAGAGATAGTGATGCCTTTCATCCTTTAATGTTTTCTCCCAGAGGTGGAACATCAAAATCAAAGAGCAAACCAGTGTTTGTCCAGAACTCCACCTGGAGAGACCTCTCGTAAAGGAGGGCTTGTTAGTTAGATTTTGTTTACTGTCATTTTCCGACAAAATATTCCATCTAAGAGGACAAGGTCCATGCACCGACCTACTGATTACTAGGGAGGGCATTAACGAAAAGTTTAGTTTAGTAGTCATCAACTACTCCCCAATAGTCGAATATTGGCAGGAGATATTATATTATATACACATGCAACCTCGGCATAAAACATGAATGTCCACAGATTTCATGCAGTCACTGTCATAAGGACGCAGATTATTAACACATTTTCCTCAGATGGCAAGTGTAAACAGCGAATAGGCTATAAACAAACTTTCAAAACTTAGGCTACTCACCACAATGAAACACCATAATGAAAGAGCAAAGATAGAAAATATTCAACATCTCTGTGTCCCTGATAAACTGAGAGTTACTCACTGTGGCTACAGTCCTCATTTATTATCCTCCTTTTGCACACCCTGGTTAGCATTCAAGAAAGAAGAAAAGATGCTACAACAGTTCTGAAAGTGAAAAAAAACTTGGTGTAGCATGTTTCGGAGTTTAAAAAGCTAAAGTAGTATTATCAAAAATGTATATATAAGTATGCTGAGCTGACCAATACAGAACGCTAAACCAAAACACAAGCAAGCCACTTGCGAACACAGCTGCAGAGAGAAAACAGCACATCACACTATAAATACGACAATGTACAAGGTAACATCCTGCCTATATGAATTTCTAAATATGCCAGCGGCATGTTTATAATATACAGCATGAGAATAGCTCGCGCTGTGTAAAAAGCAGGACAAAGAATGATGCTGCATTGGCAGTCTTGTTCCTGGAATCCCTCATTGCTTCAGGAGCGAAGAGAGTTTCCATAAAGTTAGAGGTTGAGAAAAAAAACAGGTTTCAATTATTGGCTCCCTGCTGCAGGTTTAAGTGACAAATGTTTGTTTACTTAAGGTAAAAAAAGAAAAGAAAATCTGGGTATAAAATGGATATAACTGGCTCTTTCAGACACACATGCACAATCTCTCTGCCAGCATAAAGACACAGCTTCCTGGATTGCAGTGAGTGTCAGATCTGGTTTCCTCGAAAGTAAAAAGATTTCCTCGTCCTCCTACAGTAGGTGTTATTAATCCAGCAATAGTGGAGACAAACGTATGATAAATAAATCACAACATTCTACAAAGTGAAGCAAAAATGTGAAACAACTTTATTAATTTAATTAAAGAGAAGAGCAAAAGCTTTTTTTACAGCAGGAATTTTGACTCTTCATAGTTGGGGAAGCACAGGGTGTTAATAATGACTGATTAACAATGGCTCCATGCTTTTCAAGTTACCCAGTAAGCCATGACAGTGACAGGGAGCCAGCATGCACAACATAGGACACAGAGAATGAAGCAGCTACAGTAAATGTTAGGGAGTTCACAGAGTTCGGCAACCGAAATTACTCGGCCGAAAATAGCAAAAAAAGCACTTTCGATGTTCGGCCGAATAAGTGAAAAGCCTGAATAACTTTCTGAACAATCAAGTTTTTGATGACGCGATCAAATAGCAACCAGCGAAGAGTGTGAGGTGCGCACGCTTTATAAATGCAGCAAACATGTCGGCAGTGTGAAAGCACTGTAAAAAAAAAGCCAATATTAAACGATTTAACAGTTAAAACAGTCTGGTAAATTCAGAAAATCACTTTACTGTAATGCAGCCTTTTAAACCCGGAAAAGACAACACTTATGTCATATTACAATATAACGTTAATATCCAAAATCTAAGACAATATCTAATCTTGTATCACGATAGATATAATATTGACATACAGGTATTGCCCAGCCCTAGACTTCACATTCAGACCACAGTTAAATATTTTTTCTGAGTGAAAATTTCAATTTTTGATGTTAACATTTTTCATACAAGCTCTTATAGAGTTTCTTTTTCTCACTTGAACTTCAAATTCAGCTCACGTGTGAATATTTTTCACAAGTGAAATATTTAACACATATCTATATATATATATATCTCTATATATATATATATATATATATATATATATATATATATATATATATATATATATATATATATATCTCTATATATATATATATATATATATATATATATATATATATATATATATATATATATATATATCTATATATATATATATATATATATATATATATATATATATATATATATATATATATATTTAACATAAAAGTTCAGTTTTTTGTTCTGCAAGTTCTCACATCGTATTCTACAAGTGTTGACATTAAGTCTACAAGCTCAGACATTTTGTACCACACGTACCTTTATAGGATTAGCCCTCTTCTCAGGACTGTGTGAGTGTGTACCTGTCTAGAGAATGATCTTGATTGACATCTTTAATCTGTTGTTATTTCACCTGCCCAACTTTAAGCAGGATAGCAGAAAAAGTGAAAACACTGCAGGGCATTTAATAGTGAGTGTGTTTTTGTATTTGATTAGTGTTGTATTCATTGTATCTATTAGGGGTGGGAACCACCAGAGGCACCAAGATACGATACTATCATGATACTTATGTCACGATACGATATTATTGCAATTTTAAACATATTGCGATATTCTGCGATATATTAAAATTCATTACCTTTTTTCCAACTTCAAATTATGTCCCTCAAAGCAAAAAAAAAAAAAAGTCTCTGGTAGAGTTGGGCAATATATCGATATTATATCAATATCGTGATATGAGACTAGATATCGTCTTAGATTTTGGATATCGTAATATTGTAATATAGTAAAGTGTTGTCTTTTCCTGGTTTTACAGGCTGCATTACAGTAAAGTTATGTCATTTTCTGAACTTACCAGACTGTTCTAGCTGTTCTATTATTTGCCTTTATCCACTTAGTCATTATATCCACATTACTGACGATTATTTATCAAAAATCTCATTGTGTAAATATTTTGTGAAAGCACCAATAGTCAACCCTACAATATCGTTGCGGTATCGATATCGAGGTATTTGGTCAAAAATATTGTGATGTTTGATTTTCTCCATATCGCCCAGCCCTAGTCTCTGGTTTGTTCATCTCACTTTAATTTTCCATCTAGTGGACTGAAAAAAAAGCAATTGATCTTTTTCTAGTACCAAAAGGTTAAATTCTCATGTGCAATTTATATAATAAAAGATCGATACTTGGCATCTGTGTATCGATAACAGTATTGCCACGAAAATATTGCAATACTATGCTGTATCAATTCCCCACCCCCCACCCCTAGTATCTATTCCTTTATTTTTGGTATTTCTTACTGTGCAGCATTTGTCTGTGTTACAGTAGATATAGAAAATAAATAGATGTTTTATTGCTGTCATTAGCAGTAGTAGCAACAGCAGGTGCAGTAGTATAGAAGGATTAGGACAGGGATTAGGATTATTGTACAGACAGACAACACCCGCAAACACTGAAGTAATGCCTCTAACACTATCAGGAACACTCATGTTTCATTACGGGATAATTACAGCGCATTAGTGTGGCTTGGATGTCTAAATATGACCCCGAGAACATCATTCCATCTATTCCAGACAGCTCTTCCCGGCTGTATTTATATCTTTTTACTATCAAATCAACCTCTTCTTCTGCCAGGTTTAATTATGACAGGTATTGAAGTGACAGAGGTACAACCATGCATACTGTGTGCACACACACACACACACACACACACACACACACACACACACACACACACACACTTAATTGCTGACATTGTCATTTATCTCTCTCTTCATTAAACAGACATGATTTACTAACAGACCAGCTACCAAGAGAACTGAATTTTATCATCTTTTCATTTGAAACAGTGTGTGTGTTTCTACAACAGCAGAGGGCAGATCAGAGGGGAGTTTTAAGGCTTTGAAATATGACCAACATTATGAGGAAATGTACCAGATGGGTAATACAGTGTACAATTGTGACAATTACAACTGAAGAGTAATTTTTCATCACACTTTCTCTTGCGCGTGAACCTATTCATTTTACAGAGTGATTTTACGATCCGTTCTGCTGCTAAAAGATATCGCTCATCTGTACTGCTTCGATGGAATAGAGAAATGTTGTTAACTTACCCACAGGGTAAAGTGAAGGCTCCATTATATAAAATCACCATCAAAGAACTGCAAGGGGTAGCCTACTTAAAATTCCCACACCAAAGTACATTTCGATGCAGTCTGAACGTTGCTTGCATGTTCAATTTTTTGTATACTGTAGCTTCTTAAAGCAGTTTCCATTAAGAGCGTAATTCAGTAAAGCATCATTGTCTTGTCATTGGACTTTAACATCAGCCCGTCCCTGAATACTCCAACCCGTTCGCCAATAGTCCCGACCAAGCGCGTCTAAATATGACGCTAGGAGACTTTTTGTGCCAATAACAAACGCCAAAAGGCACCTGACCAGTAGGGCTGAACGATTTTTGAAAATAATCTAATTGCGATTTTTTTCAAAAATATTGCGATTTAATATGCGATTATTTTTTAAGCTCTTTATCTTCTGTATTATTCAACAAAGACAAGTAATAAATAGATTAGATAGATTAAACTAACTGTTCTTTCCTGGAGGCCAGGCCTGTATGGGATGATGAAATTAGGTGATGCATGAATTTATATGAATGACATCTTTTATTTAACTACTTCAATCACAGTAGTATATTGAGCACTGACCGCCTGGTGTAAACATTCATATGAAAGTCAGAAACAAATCACACAAACTAAAGTGCAGATTGCAGAAATATAAAAACAAATATGTGGCTTTACCACACTTAGTAGTATTTAGATTATTTATTTACTGTAATAAACATGTGGATTGCACTTTTTAAACACTGTCTTTGAACTTTACTAGACAGTTAAATAAGTAAAAATATAGTATATACAATTTTTTTTTTTTTTTTTTACAGCACACACAGAGGAGCTGCCTCCAGCCCCCCCCTCCCCTCATGAAGTTGCGTGCCACATGCATGACAGCGTCAACGTTGCACTCAGAGACAGAGAGGCTATCGTTACGTTAGCAGTAGCATGCTGCTGCTGGTCTTGTCTTGCCGTGGGATTAACTGCACTAATAAAACCGTTGAAACAACGCGGCCACGCTGCAGTGAAAGCTCCCCGAATGTCATTTATCAGTCTGGTTGTTACCCCTCCCCGCGGCAGTCTCCTCCACTCCATATCTTTATAACGGAGCTAGCTAACTGGAGCTAACTGCTAATCAGAGCTAATCGTTGCTTACCGAGCCTTCAGTTCTGCGTGCCTGTATCCATTAACTGCATGTATGGACTCAAGCCCGAATAAAACCCTTCATTTTATTAAAATGGCTGTAAAAGTTTTAAACTACAACTCAGAGTTGTTTGAATGACCGAAATCTGCTCAAGGGACGGCGTAGCGTTAGCGTGCTAAGTTGATGCTTTCTCTGCGGAGTGCAGACTGATTTGCTCTCGCGAGTCACGTGACCAAATCACAGCCTTTGCGATTAGGAAATCGCATTTTAACATATCGCGATATTATTGCAAATGCGATTAATCGTTCAGCCCTACTGACCAGGCGTCACTTTTCGACCTGATGAAAGTGAGAATGTGTTGAATATTCATATACTGCATCTTTCACACAATTGTATGCTCACTTCAGTTCAGTCACTGTCAGACAACTCATTTGGAACTGCTTTTTCCAATATCAGTACAGAGTATATGCCCTGTTTTTCCTTAAACAAGAACTCAACTCGCCAGACATTATTGCTGAATTAGTCTATATCCACGACGTTCCACTTCCACGATTGCTCCGGTGCCGCCGGAAATTCCGTCGGATGTCACTATTTTCGGCAGGTTGTGCGTTACCTTCCACTTTCTTTGTGTTGGAATTTTAAACTCCGGTGGATTTATGAGGACTATGGTTAACTGCTCCTCAGATCTCTGCAGGGTAAATCCAGACAGCTAGCCAATCTGAGTTTTCTGTTGCACGGCTAAAACACCTTTTGAACGTACACAATGTTCCAAAACAAGTTCCTTCCCGAGGCTATTTTGCAGCAGCACCGTGGGTCCGCCCGCTGCTTAGAGCCGACCATGACGATTGTGATTGGTTTAAAGAAATGCCAATAAACCAGAGCACGTTTTTCTCCCATCCCGGAATGCTGTGTGGACTAGCCAGACCCTCCTCCGCAGCGCTGTGGAGGAAGGTCTGGCAATGTGAGAATATTGCTGAATAGTCTGTTCATCCACTTTTCAAATGAACCAATGAAATGAATGTAAACTGCATGCTTGCACTAAGTCAACACCTAAACCCAGCTACAATTAGCTAAATACGTCTTTTCACATATGCCCTGATGATACATACGGCATGGATGCTCCATTTAGTGCTCAAATAAACACAAATACCAAAACATGCAAATTGAACTGCTCTAACAATGACATTTATATTTTTGGGATGACGATAAACAGGCAGCAGTGTTGCAGAAGAGCTTGCAAATGAGCAGACGTGCCAATAATATATTCCCCACCCAAACTGTATTAGATACAGAGCCCAGTGCCTGCTTTTATGTGGAATCTACTACATGTGAAATCTACTACTACTACTAGTAGGCTACTAACCTGCAGCACCAATCACCATGCCATTCCCCAACACAGGTATACCAGTCAAGTTGAGGTGGAAATCACTAATCACTATGCTGATTTGAATCATGTTGTTCAGTTCGAAGATTAATAATCACTGAATATGAAGTTTGTTCACTTCTTTTCCTAAATAAACTGGTCGTTTCGTCGTTCAAAGGCACTTCGGTATACATCAGAACAATTCACCAGTCAGTGCTGATTCTGTTCTGACCGTAAGTTCAGCAGCATGTTCATGCTCTAATCCAAACTGTCCACTACAAACACTAGCCTATAGCTACACACACTTTACATAAGGTTACTGAATGAATGCAGCTGCAGCAGCAATATAAACCCATAAGTATGACATGATTAACAGTAAAGTAAGCAATCATATTCAATTCAATTCAATTCGTAAAGTACAGAGTTTGGTCTAGACCTACTCTATCTGTAAAGTGTCTCGAGATAACTCTTGTTATGATTTGATACTATAAATAAAAATAAAAAAAAATTGAATCATATAAACACACTGTTGCAGCCCATAATACATCCATGGTTTCAGCTTTACTGTCACATGAAGGAAATAATATGTGAAAGGGCTGTGTAAGGCATAGCTAGCTAAGTCAAGTTAAGTTCTTTCATTATTATACAACACTGAGTCAATAGTAAAAACCCCAAATCAACACCGATCCGGGGTAATGATGACACAATCCAGCCCATTAACAAGTCTAATACTCACAAATCCATATTCCATATTTACCCCATTCACAGGGCCATATATGGTTATTTTAATTAACCACCAGCTATACGGCTTAAACACCGTATGTAGTATCATGTTGTTCTATGTAAACTAATTATCAGAAAGACAACACCTAATGCAGCTAAAGAAAATTAACTATAGTATAACCCCGAAGAGAAAGACTGCCCATAGATATAAGTCAGAAGCATTCAACCAGCAGACACCAAGACATCACTTGAAGCAGAGCAGCATGCGTATAACAGCCCAGAAGGTTAACAGCAGATATAAACCGGCATTCAGATGGACAGAGCCAAGACATCATCTCATGACAGTCATTTAAAGCACAAGCTAAAAAACACTTACTTGGTGAAGCAGTGGTCGCAGGTACTTAGGGGATGGTAAATCCTTTTAAAAGAGTTGCAATGGCCCCACCGCAACTGTGACTTTATCCAGTGTAACCTTAATATTTACTGTCTTTGAGTGTAAGGTTAGCTTTAACCGCCTGAAGTAGCTAGCGGTTTTAATACAATAGTGAGTAACGGTCGTCGAACAGAGCAGCTAGCAGCTGCTAACAGTTAGCTAGCAGCAGTACAAACATATCCTCCACAAAGCCATTATCTACATTAAGCTATATTATCTGTTGGTAGGTTAGCTTCTTTATAAAATGCTACATGGGAAGCAAAAGTAGCAGTAGTGGTAGTTGTGTTTCTAGACGTGACGGCAGTTTACAAGTGAGTTGTGAAGCCGCAGTTGAACAGAACCGAAAATTGGCAAGACAACGGATTAAATAGCCCGCCCCATCAGAAAGGGTGCGTTGGATTTGTGTTGCAGCATGTAGAGGTTGTCATGTGATGTGATTGAAGAGGCACCAACAAGAAATAGTTCTGAAGAACGCAGGCTTTACCATTGTCTTTTAATGACAAATGAATAATCGTAAAAATAATAATAATCCGCTTGAAGGACAATATGCAATTAATTTCCTAACAGCCGTATAATACTGCACAAGTAAAAACTGTGCACTGAAAAAGTATTATTTTAAAGAACAAATTCTTAATATTTTATGAGCTGAGCATATGTTTTGGATGTAAAATCTTTTGTAAAATGTAAAATAGCCTAGATGTAGTAGAGTGAAAAACAATATTTTTCATTTAGTGGAGGAGCAGATGTATGGATACTCAAATAGGTAGTATAGTACTTGATGTAGCTACATTTCACAAAGTATATAGTGAAACGTGAAAGAAATGTCTGTAGGCCTACTTACTTTAAGTATATTAAGTTTGTTAAAGTAGTTGTTACATTTTCTCTAAAACACGCAAACAAACATCTGCACCATCAGCAGATAACGATGATTGCATTTTGACAGGATGACATCTTCCTCCACACTAGATATGTTTTTTGTTACTTTTCATTGTTATGATAATGTGTTATAATATAATGTTATGTGTTAATTACTTCTACAGCAAAAGGGGGGGGGGATTTGTGTGGAACTCTCATTTCCCTAGAATAAATGTAAATTTTGTCAAATTGAAGAAACTACTATACATTTATTCTGGGAATGTCAGTAGGCCTATACATTGGAATTCTGGAAAAAAAAATTGGAATACTTTCACACTCAAAACATTCACTCAATAAAGATGGAAGCTAATGTTTTAATATTATTCTATGAAAACAAAAACCAGACAGTACAGTGGATTGTCACCTTAATAATTCTACTGGGAAAATTTCACATCCACAAAGTTAAGTTCTTAAAGTCTCATTTGAACCTTTTAGAATTGAATTCAGGAAATACTTTGAGTCTATCCAAATCCGAAACGTGTTCATATACTGCAGTTGATATGCTACAAGATTTTTAGAAAACTGTTATATTGCTTACCTTTCAGTTCGGTTTCATTTTACTACCATTTTTTTTATTATTCCTTTTCTGTGATGTTACTGTAATACATTTATCTCATATCATGCAATATAAGAATGTATCGCCTTATTGAGAGTGAAGACATGACGTTTTATAATTTTATGCTGTTCTTAATGTTTTTGTCACAAGTTGTATGCATTAATTTATACAATAAAGTTAATGAAAATATATATACAAATCAATGACACAACAAAAACTATGTTTGCATTATTGAATTTTATTAGGACAGTCAATACTAATTCAATGTAATGTTCAAAAAAATGTGTGTTGATACAAAGGCTGGCAACATATCAGAGATAACAGACAAACAGTACATTTATGAACATAGTTGTAAAATACTTATTGGTTAATTTTGGCAAAGTCTAGTCTATCGGTTGTCAAAAACTTGTGAGGTTTATAATTCATTTGATTCTGTTCACTTTGACAGCTGTTTTGTGCAAAGCAAGAAAGTAACCACACTATTTCTAACACCCTTTCCTCTGTGCTGTATGATCATTTCACAAACGGAAATCTTGCTTCCTCACTGATGCAGTGATAATGACAGTTCCAATCTGTAAGCCAGATAAGACAAAAAAAGAATCAGTTTTTTTTTTTTTTTTTTCAAATCAAGCTCCTTCAGTTTCTATCATTGAACACCATGGTGAAATAAATGACACTGAAGTCAGGCAGACTGCACTATAGTCTTTCTAGTACAACAAATCAGCTGGTATTGGAAATCTTAAGATATATGTTAAATGATAGCTGTTACATAGTTAATTCTTTTTAAAATAAAACATAGAAAAGTATATACTCTTTGTAAACACACTTAAAGTATAAAAAAAAAATCCAGAATGACATTTGTTATTTTTTCATTTGGTTATTTATCTGTCATAACAAAATATATAGCAATTCAAATCTGACATTAATGATATGCTGGAAGAAAAAAAGAGAAACGGCGTTAA
Organism: Sander lucioperca; assembly: GCF_008315115.2. Classification (NCBI taxonomy): domain Eukaryota; kingdom Metazoa; phylum Chordata; class Actinopteri; order Perciformes; family Percidae; genus Sander; species Sander lucioperca. The sequence continues at coordinate 8,512,231 of NC_050178.1, read as the reverse complement.
AAGAAAATAACATCCTCGGATAGAGGTGGAAATCTTTTTTGCAATGCAATCTAATGCAAATTCCCATTAAATTCTACTTTCTGAAGCTTATATTTGATTTTTGTTTAAAAAACATCTCACAGTGTAAACATTTTGAACACAGGTTGTAGTGTTGCTTTCTGACTTTGACTATAGTATAATTAAAAGCGGTTAGTCCATTTCCTGTATAATCTGACTTTTAAAGTTGCACAAATCAATAAATTAAAGGGCTAACTTTCATAAATTATATTTTGACAACATTTTGGGTTAATTTCTGATCTTCAACAAAACTTTCCCCACAGATATTAAAAGTCCAACACAACATTGTATGACAGAACAACCCTTCACTTCATGAAGCCTCCTTGTGTACCTTATTTCATCCTATTTCAACAGAAAAGAAAGCTATCATGCACACATCTCTATGTGAATATAATAATCTAAATTAGACATTAGTTAAGACTCTTTACAGCACTAAGACCTCTCAGTGTATCTCATTATAAAAACAAATTATACACAAATCAAGTCACAGAGTCTGATACAGAGAGCCATTTGTCATTTGATTTGATTTCCCTCCCACACACACTAAGAAATGGCACAATGACAACTGAGAAAGATTTGTACACATACAATAGAAAATATGTTATTTGGCTCTACAAAATCTGTCAAATTTTATTGTTTCTTTACCTCAAGTTTTTACAAGAACGGATTGATGGATTACGACAAAGTAGTATTAAAAAAAAAAAGTGGTTTCCCATATGTGATTGGAAAAAAGGGAGTCATCCTGATTCACAGGCACTAACCACATTTCACTATCATGAGATTTTTCCCTCTCCTTGTACAGTTTTGCCCAGCCAGCTTTCTGCCACCTGGCTGTTATGGCCCCACAAACTCTATATTACTTGGTTTAATGGTCGTGGAAGCCTGGCATGGGAAAGGGCCTGGCAAAAGCTTCAACGCGGTGGCGCAGGTTGGCCATGCGAGCCATGGTCTCTGGGTCCTGAAGAAGGAAGTTTTTGAAGTCCTGGAGTTTTCCTTAAGGAGAGAAGAAGAAAAAAAGGAAAAGGCTTAGCTTTCTCTTATTGCTATTGCCATTTGATTCCTTTGTTTAATCACCACTGGGCTTTTTGTTTCCACTTATGGTTCAGTATCCAACAATTTAATATAACAAAAAAACAACAACAATATATTGTACTTTTTTTGCATTTCTAATAACAACATAGTTTTATAAATCAAATAGCGAAAAAAAGGAGGCACATATTTTTGCCAATTACGAGGCTACGTTGTAATCCGTCTCGCCTCTCACAGTAAGCTAACCTGTCTTTTTCTTGACGTCCAAGGCAATCTTGAAGCCCTCATCCATGAACTCGACAACTTGCACAAAGTCAGCTTCTTTGAACTGTCTGGATGTCAAGGCTGGAGCACCTGGGATGGAAAAGAACACAAAATCTGCAGCTTGAAATACAAAGTTTTGACTGGTAATCACTTCCTTTTGCTTTTACAGCTTTTCCATTGCTTTTAAACTGACTAATGTATTTTCCTGTGTTTTATTTTATTAAGGAACTGTATGGTCTTGGGGGGGGGGGGGGCAGAGCCCTGGAGCTTCTTGAAATGTCAGTAATGAATCTACACAGACTCCAGATTTGTCAAACCAACATTGATGCTGATGGCTAATGACGCATTGACTGTATAAGTAAAGCCAAAACATCTTGATCGCCCCCTGGTGGCTGGCTGCAGTACTATAGGTCATAAATCCTACCCCCTCCATGTTAGCAGATGGGACATGGCCAAACTCTTAATACACCTCAAATAATTTCTTTACAAAGATTGGTTCTGTCATTTTAGGTAGTTCTGATCATGCTGATGTTTGTTCAAATGTTAATTTTGTTCCTGATAGTTTGGTTTTTCTTACTTATTTGATGCTATAAAAATGGGGTGAAACGTCGTGAATGACAACTATGATTGTCTCGATATTTGTGGGGCAGGTGTGTGGGCGGGACTTCAATACCTCAACCGCCCGATCACTACAGTGCAGACTCTGGCTCCAAAAATTAAAATATAGTTTTTTTGCTTCACTTTTGTATAAGGATGCACCCAATCCAGATTTTTGGGGTTCGGCCGAATATCGAATCCACTGGTTAAGATTCTGCCGAATCTGAAACCGAATACCGAATCCTACTCCCATCCTTAGTCCATTAACACAGTAAACACAGTAATGAAGTAAACAAATGGTTAACACAAGTTTTTAGCTGTGACTGTCCTTCCTTTGCCGTACCTGAAGTTGCAGCATTTTGGCTGCTGTCTGTAGATTCCTTCATGCACAACTCGTATTCTTTCGGATATTTCATACGCAAATGTTTTAACAGCGGCGATGTTGTGTATTGTTTAGGCTCCTTGCCACCACGAGACAAATCGGCATTGCAAATTGAACATGTACATCCATTTTCACTTTCTCACAGCCTACTGCATTGAACGGTCCACCTACGTAAACACTTTCCCGTAAACACTTTCCCGTAATCAACGGCGGTGTCATTATGTAGACCAGCGTAGCGCACGTAGTGCAAGCGTAGGGTCCGGTGGAAAAAAATTCTAAGGTTCGGCAGAAACCAAATCCCGTCAAAAAGCCCAATATTCGGCCGAATCCTAGATTCAGTGCATCTCTACTTTTGTACAGTGGGAGGAAGTGGAGACGCCATGTTGAATTTTTTTTATTTTTTTTTTATACAGTCTATGGCTGGTCGCTACGGTGCAGTCCAAATTGCATTCAAATAAACAATTGAGAAGGCAATTAGTGCAGTGCATTGTGCTGTAGGTGAAGTTTCTCGCCTTAAGACAATGCTAAAAATGTGGCAGTGTAGATGTGGAGCTCTTGAACTTCCTGGCAGATGATTAAAAACCCAAACATACTTAATTAATCATGATCTGCTCAGTGCTTGTGGCTTAATTGGTGGCTGACTAATTTCCATATGCACATTCTTGAAAAAGTGAGTGAGGAGGATGTTAAGTGCAAAGTAAATTTGACCAAAAAAAACTAAGCTAAATATGGAACACAAAATGCTGAACAGCTGAAACATATCAAGACTGATTAGCTTGACAAAGTTAAAAGGTGTTTTAAGGTTTTAAAGTTTTTGAATATAAAAATCTGCACCATTTTCTGATAATATCCTTAATAAGTATGACAAGACCTGTGTCAAACTAAATGTAGTGTAATGTGAAGCTGTTCCTTACCTAGCCTGAGGCCACCAGGAGTCAGGGCGCTCTTGTCCCCAGGGCAGGTGTTCTTATTGGCAGTGATTGACACGAGCTCCAGCACCCTCTCGGCCCGAGCCCCGTCAATGCCCTTAGGCCGCAAGTCAACCAGGACCAGGTGGTTGTCAGTCCCGCCTGAAATACGAAGCATTCTTAGCAAAAACCTTTGAAGAGGAGTAAAATCGGAGGCTTCACTTTTAAGCCTTTGATCAGACCACCTCAACTTTAGCTTAACATGGATGAGGTAATTTGTTAGCTGTAGGATATGAAACTGAACGCGGTTAATGATGAAGCCAAATTACTGTTGTGTAGTGCGTTGTCAGGGCCTCCCAATGCTTCACATCTTCACCTTTCTCTTGCGTTTGTCTGCATATCTGCTTTATGTTCATCTGAGCACTGCATTTATGTTATATGTACATACAGTATATGTATACAAGTTGTACTTCTTTCTGAGACCATGATCTGAAGGTGCCTGCTCTTTTTGCTCAATAATCTCTCTCTGAAGGTGACAGATGTACAATGCCATTAAATCTATATAGGAAACAATATTATCACTTATCCTGATAATAAAATTGACTGCCATCATGTTTAAGTGCAAATTACGCTAGGCAACTAAAGCAGATAATTAACTAACAGGATATGTTTTTACAGTTAAAACTATGCTCATTTGTAGTTGTATAATGTATGCTTAGTATAAGCACCAGATATAAACTCAGTTTTCAGTTTATTAGGTTCACCTAGCTAAAAGTAAAGCAGTCCAACAACATTTCTGAGGCTGCAGTTTACGGTGCTGTTGAACTGTGTTGCATTTTACAGAGAGGTGTTTCTATTATTTTATCCACCCTTTTATGTCAATAGAGTAGGCTACATCAAACACAAACTACATCCTCCAAAATGATCACACAGTTAAAGGGGAACTATGCAGTTTTGTTATCTTAATTTACCTTAACTGAACAGCTTCGGAGTCAATTGAATGGTTATATGACTTTTTTCGAGTTGAATAGTGGTCGTCTCGTTACCCCCTAGCGCCTGTGAGCTGAAAAATCACCCTTGTAACTTTGGGCCGGCGACTCGCCGGCCCAAAGTTACACCCATTCAGGAACCAGCTAACAAGGTAGCGATGGAGTTTTTCACACTATCGTCATGGCTGAGCAGGCAAAAAAGAAGCAGAAAGCTAGGAAACCATTGTCGGAGGAACAGAGAAAGAGGAAACGGCAGACTGACCGAGCGAGGAGTCAGACACAAGTAAACATAGGAGCTGCCAAATATCTATTCCGAAGCTGTAGGGGGAGCTCTATAGAGAAACCTACGAGCAAAAAGCGAGAAAGCAGCGAAGAAATGGTCAAAACTGCATAGCGCCCCTTTAAATCAACCCCTCTCTAAAACAAACATTTTAACCTTCATGAAGGTAGGGTTTATTACAGGCCTGTTGTATTAGACTACGTTAGTTTTTGCAAGATGTACCTAATAAACTGGAAACTGAGTGCATATTATAACTCTATACATTTTCCTTTAGCAAATATAAGCAACTTACTTACTAAGTACTCACTCCTTTTTACAAGTTTCCTATTGACTGCAAAGGGCCGTCCACACCAAGAACGATAACAATATAACTACAACGATGTGAGCATCCACACTGCTGATGACGTTCTGCAAACAGTGGCGTCAAGCACGCACTGCACGCTCCAGCTGACAAAAATACATGCAGCAGTTGTTGCAACGCACAATTACAGGAATGTCTGTAGGAATATCCTGCATATTTGTTAATTCTGGTACATTTTATGAACCAAAAAAGTCTGACAGGCGGTCCCCGGGGCGCCGACACCACTGCCTTCTCCAGGAAACAGTGGCGCACAGAGCTCCATAGAGCCGGGGATGAGAGCGGGCTGGCAGGCGTCAGATTTGGGCAGAGCACCGGAACAAAAACACTGACCGTATGTTAATAACATCCAAAACACAAGATTCACTCTCAGTGGTTTCTGTGACATGAGAAATACTTTCAAAGTACTAATGTTTGAAAATACACAAATCTAGGATCGTAGCCCCACCGAGTGGAAAAGTCACGTCACGCCACTAATCCTCTGCGCAGTGTCTCTCTGCCGTGTCATGTTGTAAATTCAGATGGATTTTGATTGACTGTCAGTGTTTCTATCGTTCATCAAATTGCTCTGAAAGCGATTCCAACAATATTCTTCACCACTGTCGTTGTTATAGTTGTGGTTTGGACTTCACCACCCAGTTGAGTTAGAACAATTTTTAAAACTATTTATAGTTATCGTTCTTGGTGTGGACAGCCCTTTACAGTATACAATACCCTTTTCCTGTTTTGTTTTTTTACTCAAACATCTAGAAAAAGGATTAAAAAAAGAGAGCATGCACACAATGCAGTGTAAGCACAGGACAAGACTGTATTTTTTAGGGTATCAATTGAAGGCTATACATCAAAATAAAGCTGAGGCCAGCAAATTAAATGCAGGACAAGATTCAAGCATTCGCTCACAACCACAAAGTGACCACTTTCATCTGGTGGTATTTCCTTGACTGACAGTGCAGCTACACTGACATTAGCCTATTTGCACATCATGAATTTAAATGCCTTTCTGGTTTTTTTCTGCCACGTAATTTGCATTTTGTGACAGGACATTTCTCTTTATTGACTGTGTTGTGTGTTTTTCTATGTTTTTTTCTTCTTTTTGCTGAGGCAGTGTCTCCCTGTGAAATTACAAAAAAGAATGCTTAAAGTCCCAGTGAAACAGAAGCTGGAGCGTTTAGCTTCTGTACTGTGACACATTTTGTAGTTGGCCACCAGTTGGCTGGCTGGCTCATTTACTGTAACCAATGTAGCATTAAAGCATGGTGGAATTAGCAAACTAGCTAGCTAACTAGCCAACCGTCCCTGAAAAACAGTAAATTGAATTAAAAAACTGTGAAGCCCACTCCAAATTGATCTATTTGAGCGGTCAATCTCAAGATTGATTGACAGGTGGCTGTCATGATATTATTGGTAGAAATTATCATGATTAAAATCATAATTTTGATATGATCTAAAAGCATTAAAAAAGGCATTTTTCATTTCATCTTAACTTTAAACACAAGTTAGATTACCTGATACCAGGGTGTAGCCTTTGTTGAGAAGAGCTGTAGCCATAGACTTGGCATTTCTTAGTACCTGGTCGATATACTCCTTGAACATGGGAGAGTGAGCCTGGACACGCACGCACGCACGCACACACACATGCACACACACACACACACACACACAGTTTGCTTTTTTCAGTTGGAGGTCAAAAAATTATTCATGAGATATCGAGAAGACAAAAGATATGTTGGTACAAGTAAGAGACACCACCTTTCCATTCTCTTTAATAGAGATTAATAGATTTCAATAGCTGTCTAGCACAGCATTAAGATTAGCATAGGGAACAAGTTTCTGAGTCAAGTTTCACCAACTAAGGCATCTCAGTGTTAAGATTGTGTTTCACTGTAAAATGTTATTCACCAGTTATCAACTTCTTATTAGGAAATAGCAGACCAAGGTAATACAATGTTACGTCAATACAAATAAAGTTACTTTTGCATTGAAATTGGGCGGTTGTGTGTTGTGCTGACCTGTCTGAGTGCCACAGCCACACCAGCGATGGCATGGTTATGAGGTCCGCCCTGCAGGGAGGGGAACACAGAGAAGTTCACCTTGTCCTCCAGTTCATACATGATCTCCTTCCCCTTCTTGTCCACTGAGCGAACACCCTTACGATAGAAGATGAGGCCAGCCCTGGACAAAATAGACTAATTGACTGACAAAGCCTTTTTACAATCTTATTTTTCTCTAAAACCCAACAAGGTTTCATCCTTGGTATGATTCGATTTCTCACACCCGTGGAACAAAATACTATAACTGCTATTAACAAAAATAACTCGGAATTTCCATGATGCTCAGTCAAATTTCTCCTGTTCTTACCTGGCTCCTCGGAGGGATTTGTGTGTGGTAGACGTGACCAGGTCAGCATGTTCAAAGGGAGAGGGGATGGCTTTGGCAGCCACCAGGCCACTGATATGGGCCATGTCCGCTAGCATGTAGGCCTTAATGTCGGTACACAGCTGAGGGTGATAAGGGTGGAAAAGAGGGAACAAACACAACATTAGGATTGAAAGTTATATAATGGGGCAGTACATTTGATATTAAATTATGTTTCAATTTCTAACTTTTTAGGTACAAGACCCCAAAACATGTCATTGCTGTCTGAAACCATTGCATTCAATAAGTCTACAACCTCTATGACACTTCACTCCTTGCTTGTTTCCTACTTTAGTCTGATCTTCAGCAAGTGAAACAAATGCTCAGTTGGATTGAAGTCAGCTAAGTAAGACTGACTTAGCTAGTTAAAAACATTTCCGTGTTTGGCCATATAAACATCTTCAGTGTGTGGGACTAGAGTCCTACACTGTACACACAGTACAGATGTGAACACACTCAAACCCCCAACTAAGCTGAAAGTCCACACTCCAACCTCAGTCACTATATCCAAAATAGGAACGGTCTAAATGTTTATGAACTAGACTGTATTTGCATATATTATTCTAGATACAGTATATAGAGTGCTACCAGAAACCACTATAGTTACTATAAAACTAAACTACAGTTAAACTTGTCTCAATTTGTTTTAATCAGTGACCCAACTGTGCTGTGCATTTTATTTGACTGTGCTCTGTATATGTTGAAATGTGAGATAAAAAATAGGAGATACAATCTTTTGGCACCAATACATTTACATTTTCCCCCACAGTTAAGATTTGACTAACTCTACATCTGTAAGCAGTACCTATCTTCTCAGAAGGCAGATATTTCAAATCGGAGGTGGTATTATTACATTCTTTGGCAGTCTTCAGAGGCCTGAAATATTACAACATAATTCAATAAATCCTTGCTGTCTCTTGCCAGCATTTATTGAAAAAGGCACAAACAATAAATAGCTTGCTAACATGCAAATTACTTGCTGGCGAATGATCAGAGCAGTAAACAATCTTTTTAGCGCTCCAATTAATATTCATTATCATGACAATCTCCCTTCCTCTCATATCTAAACTGGATCAGCACATGTTTATTAGATTAAAAGGCAGGAAAGAAGGCAGGGTTACTGGAGGGGGGGAAGAACACAAGAGGGTGATGTGCGGTTGCTGATGAACGCCGATAGTGAAACAAATTTCAGATTTAAAAAAAAGAAGCTTGCTCCAATCTAGGTAACACAACACTGAAAATCTGGAGAGGAGCTTGGCTGATTCTGCCATAAAACAGTGAACAGTTCCACAGAAACATTCCAGGGGGAAATATGGCCCCACTTCAGGCCTAGTGGCAAAGTAGTTATGGTGCTTAATAAAAACACAGCTCTGTAATGGTGGGGGCACTCCATCTGATGGTACTAGCTAAAGTGGGGCTGTGCAACAAAGGGAAGCAGTCATGGAGTGAATGAAGTGAATCAGCGGGTGGGTATAACAAAACGGATAAAGGGGCCCCTTGTGCACTGCCAAAGAGAGCAGTGAAGTGTGCAGTTAAAAGTTGCTGCTGTGTACGCGCGAGTCAATGTGAGTATTCATGTTCAGTTCGGATGAGTAGGCAGAGTGAGTGAAAGACTCTAAACATTGATTTGCATGTGGATATGTTAAGTCTGAAAGTGAATGCTCGGTATGTAGAGCAGACAGTGGGACAGAAATTAGTGAAGATATGGTTGGGAGTGCTTCTGGATCAGTAAGAGGAGCAGGTGTGTGTGACAGTCCAGGGGAAAAGGTTGACAAAGTTTTAAGTAAGAGGACAAAGCTGGACGGACACACACACACACACACACACACACACACACACACACACACACACACACACATTTTTTAATACAGTGAGTTCTCCATGCACCTTCTTGATTCGGGCGTAGTCAATGAGGCGGGCATAGGCACTGGTGCCAGCGATGATGAGCTTGGGCCGGAACAGCTTGGCCGTCATCTCCATCTGGTCATAGTCTATGAGTCCTGTTGCAGTCTGCAGAGAAATGAAGAGGGAGACAGATTGAGGAGAGAGAAAAGAGGCAGAGAGGAAGGAAAGGAGTGGAGGATGAATATGAGAATATTAGAGGGAGAGTGAGGGTCAGGAGGAAAAAAAAAAAAAAGTTACATGAGAGGATGAAAAAAAAGTAGTCAGATATCTTGAGGATCAAGAGCAAACATAAACATGGAAGAGAGATTTCTTCCACTTGAAGCTCATTTGAAGTGCTTTGGCTACCTTAAAAAGGGGAAGGAATTTATCGAAGAGAGACATTTCACCTAAAATCATGTCAACGAAGAAGATGGAGCAATTGCAGTAATGCACCCCTACTTATCCTAATTCAACCTTTCAGGGATCTACTCAACTGGTGTGATGAGGCGGAACAGATCAGAGGTTGGTTTGGAGACTTTATCGGCTCTTTTCATTGACATAAGCAATTTCGAGATGGATGTACAGTACCAGTCAAAAGTTTAGACATGCTTTCCCATTCAAGTGAATGAGAAAACATGTCCAAACTTTTGACTGGTGTTGTATGTTAGACAATCCATTGTTCAGAGGATGTACATCTGAGTCACATGAAATGGAGTCAGACTGCAACAGTCATAACCAGCGTGTCTTGTGCCTTAACCTCCAGTTTCACCCCTGTACTCTTTCCCCAAGCATCAGAGAAGAGAGACAATAAAGGAGAGAGAAAGAGAGCAGGATGGAGCAGAAAAACAAAGTGAGAGACAGAAAGGATGGAGAATAAGGGAGACACAGACAAGAAAAAGAATAGAGAAAAGGAGGAGGGAAAGCTTTATTTAGACAACCTGATAATCTCCCATCTCCAGAGCACATCTATGGATGCCCCCTCACTCCATCAAGCTGCTGATTGTGAAGACAGAGCCAGTGGTGCTGGCCAGCCTGTCGATTTCCCATTATCTCTCTCGCAGAGGGGTCCTGCCTACCCATACATCAGCAGGTCTGGACATGCAGACTCTCATGGCCATCCATCAGCCGCTACCAACACCAGCACACAACTATGACCCCAGGAATAAAATGCTATACACTAATATACGATGCACCCGCATCTGAGGGACCCTGGTTGTACAGAACTTAAATGCTGGTAGAAAAAAAAAAGCAATTCAATGTTTTACATATTATACTAAACTAATAGGACTGTATGGTTGCATTGTGAGTGAAGAGGCCATATATCAACCAAAACACCTGCTTTTATGCCCCTCTGTCGCCAAGCACATGCCAGCAAGCAATTGTTGGGCTGAACTTTCTTGAGTTAGATACTGATTCCCTACCCATCATGCCTTGTGTCATTCCTGTGGGGGCACATAAGCAAACAGGATTTTCCTGAAAAGGGATCATAGCTTTTCCCTAAATGTTCCCCTTCTTCTCTATTTATTTGATAAATATCTTATTACATTTTTTTTCTTCTTTTTTTTCTTTTTAAGAGAAGCCAAGCCTAAAATATCTGGCATAAAATTAGATATTTGTGCTTGTAATTTCTTGTTATTTAAGTCAATGTTTCCAACAGAAGTAGTTTAAAAAAATTGCACGAATAATGTGGCTCATACCATTTTGGAAATGTCAAGCAAATGAAGAAATGTGTTGTGCTATATTCAGGTAACCTGACACAGGAAAACCTACAACACCAAGACTGATATGTCATTAAAGTTCTCACGATCACAATCACACAAAAATGGTGCAAAGAGGACCCCCATACTCTGAGACACTGGCTGGACATTGTTGACGAGTTATATTGCATGGAAGAACTCAGCGTTTCATGAAAAATGGGAAAAGTACAAAACCAATCACAAAGTCATGACTAGCACTCTATACAAAGATAAGTTGCACCAAATGTTATATAATTAATTAACATGCATCTATATGTTTGTTCTGTATTAAAAGGACAATTCCGGCGTAAAACGAACCTAGGGTTTAATAACAGATGTGTACCCACTCGATTGCTCTCTGGGACATGTTTTCATGCTAATCGAATGTTTGTAGCTTGAAACAAGCTAGATTAGTTTACAACGCTAGTATTCAGGGGCACAGGGAAAGTAAAAACAAATCGCTATTTATACCACTAAAAAGGCTCAAAATATCACCACACTTCAACAGTAGCATAATGAGGGTCCTTTAACGTTAACCGAAGCATTGAGAACTTTGTAAGTCTACATACAGTTTATTAAAAAGATAGTTTGTGGTGATACTCTTCCTCATCATTACCAAAGTAATGGACGTTATTCACTGGTATAAGACAGTCCACAACTGTTGTTGTTGACAAACTGTTAGTTGATATAAGTAGAAGGCGTCTCTACTTACATTTAGCTTGTAAGGCATGGACTCAAAATAGATTGAGGTTGCTGAGATCCTCTTCACATCGGACATGTAGCCATGGGTCAGACTGGGGTGAAAAAGAGGAACATGTAAACAGCAGGAAGAAAAATCATTTGGTTACATTAACAACTTGATTTTTCAGGTGCAAATAACACACTAGTGTAGACAAAGAAAGAAACTGGGGCAGCTCAGAGAAGAGTGAGGGTAAGAAAGAAAAAAATAAGTGACACGGTTCAGGTCAAGTTAGGAAAAAAAGCAGTGACTACTCACTGTCCTCCGTCGGGCAGGTCCAGGCCCATAATGCGGTCATGGGGGTTGAGCACGGCGGTGTAGACAGCAAAGTTAGCGGGTGAGCCAGAGTATGGCTGGACGTTGACACCCCACAGAGCTGGGTCCAGGTCAAAGGCCTCCAAGGCTCGTTTCTGACACAGCAGCTCAATTTGGTCGACCACTTCTGCTCCACCATAGTATCTGAGAGCGTGGATGAAAGAAAAAGACATCCATAGCCCATTTAGCAACAGATGCATCACTCCTGCAAATAACCTGCTGGATTAAGCTTTAATATTATTCAGTTTAAACCTGAAATAACTGGGTTATTTTGGCTACTTGGGGGCAGCAAAAACAAGTCATGAACACAACATTGACATATTACCTTTTAAGTTGACATGGAGTTGTTTATTTACACATCCAGCAGATACAGAGCAACGTTATCATTCATTTGGAGTCGTGATTCTGGCCAACTGGCGAATTTAAGTCCAATATTCACTTTCTTTTAGCTCAGTTTTTGGTTTTGGTTTATCTGATGTGTGGTGCTGAGCAGATAAGAGTACAGTGGGTTTTTAGCACCATTACATTGGAAACGGTCTCTGTAGGTTCATCACTACAAGTGAGCCCTTAAAAGGGTTCTCGACTGTTGCAGAAAGAAGTGGCTGATCTTTAATGCAATATCTACATTGCCCATTATCAACAACCATTCATCCAATGTTCCAAAGGCACATTCTGTTAACTAATCTGATATCATTTTAAAAGGCTAACTGAGAAAACATTGGAGAACCCTTTTGAAATTATGTAAGCACATAATGTAATCTGAAAACTGCTGCCCTGGTTAAAAAAAAAAACAATGCAACTGATCTCAACTGGTATTCTGTCTATAATGGAGTGGAAAATTTCTAAGTGACCGCAAACTTATGACCGGTAGAGAGTGAGTGAGTGAGCATGCATGCATCTCTCCCTCTCTCTCTCTATATATATCTATATATCTTTATCTATATATCTATATATATCTTTATCTATATATAGATATCTATATATCTATATATATAGATATATAGATCTATCTATCTCTCTCTCTCTCTCTCTCTCTCTCTCTCTCTCTCTCTCTCGATATATATCTATATATCTTTATCTATATATCTATATATAGCTTTATCTATATATAGATATCTATATATCTATCTATCTATCTATCTATCTATATATATATATTGATTGTCATATTCTTTAGCCAATCAAATTTCGAGTTTCCCCTTTTATTCTTTGACAGATGTAAAGTTACTGCTTGCTTTAGATTGTTTGCTGCTGGTGTTGAAGGTTTGAGCAGTGTCAGTGGCTGCTGTGCCCTTGTGTGTGTGGTGGCATGTGTGTTGTTGAGCCCCAGCGGCTTGGCTGGAATTTGTGGGTAGGTCTGTCTATTCCAAATTGTGTTATTTGTATTTTGATCGCTTTGTGGTCGTCGTATGAGTAAATGTGACCGGTTGTTGTTTCTTTGGTAATTACGTTAATTTGGATTATATGTGATGCAGCACCCTGCCATACTGTGTAAAAGTGATGGCTTCAGTCACCGTGTATTCATGACTCTGCAATAGTGTATTGAAACTCTCTAGGTGTTGAGCCTTGTGTTAAATCACTTTATTCCACACGATAATTTCCTAGTGTCATAGTGAGGTTATTCAAAGGTGGTTTAATCGCTGTAGGATAGTAATGAAGGCCCAGGGGTAAAATACACAGCCCGCCACTGCTGTTACCAATCATACATTTACCACAAATGGCGCCGTTGGTCACAAACATATAGAGCAATGTAGACCAATGTTAACCCAAAACTACCACAGCAGATCTAGGACATATCAGGTAAAAATGCTCATCAAACCTTTTCAGTGGAATTACACATGAAGGAGCAACAGATGGCTACTGTACTAAACAAACACTCACTCAATGAGATCATCCTTTTGTTTCATTACATTAAAGTGCAAACAGCAGATGAGTAGGATGTGGGGTTAAAAATGTTTTAAATTAAAAACACATTCAGTGGGAGGGAGATTTATGGTAAGCTTGTATTCCAGGAATCAAAAAGGTATCAAATGAGAAGCATTTCAAAACAGGTCAGCTCTCTGTTTGCTGCTGATAAATGTGTAGTATCTAAGGGAAATAATAGAAAATAGGAAAACTGGAAATAGAAAACATGCAACTATCAGCCTGGGCACTGAATTCTTCCAATGTATTCCCTCAGGAATCGTCTTTGGCTAAGCAAAAGCTGTGGATTATTTGCTGTGTGGTTGGCATGTACTATTACAGGGCAAGCTAGAGAACACACTCTATAGGTGTGTGTTTATGTGTGCATGTCTGTAACAAATATCCTAAAAGCAGAGAATATCAACAGTATTAATAAGTTGGGGTGTGGCTGAATAAACCGACTCACCTTCTCCCTGGGTAGCCTTCAGAGTATTTGTTGTTCAGACAGGAGCCCTGAGCTTCCAGAGCTGCTCGACTGCAGAAATTCTGTGGTGAGAACACACACGAGCAAACACACACATTTAGATCAATGGCGCGAGTGGACAGAAGGGACAAGGACGGCAAATTAAAGTCTGTTAAGTGAAAGTGAGAAATCCCCCTCCAGCTAAAGGCAATCATTACAGTATTGAACCTCTGCACTTCACAATGCTTATCGCCTCGCTGCTGGGGGATACAAGATAATGTAATAAACTTTTCTGCACATGCTGAGATACATTGGTGTGGCCTTTTTAATCATTTTGCAATGCATTTTCCAAGAAAAACACATTTTAGTGAGTATGGTTTGCTGTAAAAGGAGTATAATTATCCCCCAAAAGTTTTACTTTATATCTTGTCTGTGTGCTGGAAGTTAAAACAGACATGTTAAATATTTCTGTTAAATATACAATACCAGTAACTGATATTGGACTCATTCATTGACAGGCTTATTCTTTTCATTTATTTTATTGGACTGGATTTTCTACATTAGAGCTGGACCAATTTTCATTAATAATTTGCTTAATTATTTCGTTATGTCATAATTTAAGCAAAAATAACAAACATTACTTTGTTAGCTTCTCAAATGTAAGGATTTTCAGTTTCCCTTTGTGATAATATATCTAAATATCTTTGGGTTTTGGGCTGTTGGCTAAAGAAACAAGCTTGACTATAGGAAATTGTAGTATTTTTCACAGATTTTTTTTTTTACATTTTAAGGACCAAATTATTTAATCAAGAAAATAATCTTTAGATTGATCAATGATGAAAATAATCGTATGTTCCTGTTAGTCTTATAATTGTCATTTCCCACCTACATCTTTTACATAATAACTCTCCTTGAACTTCTTCTCCTGAGATTTTCTCCATTTCTTTTTTGAGGAGTAAAGTGTTGCTGGTGGGAACCTAAGTATTTTGTTCATGCTGCATCCTCTCTGAAAACCTTCCTGCCACAACAGATCCCCACGCCACTGCTCTCCTCTCCCCAGAGATATTATACAAACATTTACAGTATGGCACATTATAAAAAATATTAAGGGAAAGCATAAAAGATCATTCTACAGTAAGCCTGCTGTATGTAGATATAGCATGTGAAAACAATACATTAAAATAGGATTAGAAAAAATAGAGTACCATGTTAAATAAACGAGACTGAAATTGAGATTGAGCGCACAAAGAATGGTATTGGGACATCCGTATTTGCTTGAGGCCTTGTAAATCCCATTGAAACATTGTACATGATACTTAACTATAAACATAAACTAGGAGTGATTACCTGTTACATATACTGCACAAATGCATCCCTGAATACTCTACTGCTTTTGGTATGGCCTGACACAACACTCTATTGTATACACTGTATAGTATCACATTGGGCAGTAATAAACACAAAAACATACACAAAAACAAAAAGTACAGTTAGTCTCCACACTCTCTCCCTAGTTGAGGGGGGTGTGTGTGTGTGTGTGTGTGTGTGTGTGTGTGTGTGTGTGTGTGTGTGTGTGTGTGTTTATGCTAATGCTTCACCTAGAAGCCAAGAGGAGATCAAGGGAGATAACAGCTCCAGCGAAAGCGCTCTCCTGCATCCCTCTTTCATTACGACAACTGTGCATATATTACAAAAGCAGATGCATTTGCTTCAGTGTCTTGTAGTGTGTGTGTGTGTGTGTGTGTGTGTGTGTGTGTGTGTGTGTGTGTGTGTGTTAAAATGTATGTCTTTTATTCAAGGAATGCCTGTGCGGTGATGTGGCTTGCAGAGTGAGAGGGAGGAGGCGGAATGAAGATATCAGCTTTATCTCACACTAGAGCGGTCAGGCTTTGTGTGGAGAGGGGGCCGATATACTCTACTGAACAACTACTGTGGCGAAAAAGAGGAGAAAGAACAATACAAGATAAATCCTCTTCGGCTCTTTTGAATAGTAAAAGTTTCCATTTCACACCATTCAGCCTTGGAATGAAAACAAGGGTAACCCAAATTTTTCTGTAACAACTGCTATTCTTGCTTAAAGCAAGTACTGTATCCTGTGGACATTTTCATGTTTAGCCAAGTTTGAATAGCTTGATATGAAAAAAAAAAAAGCTTGTCAGAGTTCATGATATCTGTTTTATTATTTGTATGTTTGAGCCAGAAGGTCACAGTTTCACTGGCCTAGCAAGCAACTAAAAACAGAAAATGTCTTGAGGAAGACAGTTTATATTTATATATTCAATAAGCTGCACACAAAGTTATCCTGACATCCTACATAGGTTTATAATTAGGTTTGAGAACTTTTTATGTCAACCCCCTTCCTTTGCAGCCCATTCTTCCCATCTCTCTGTAAACTGTTCAATTAAGTAGAATAAGATTTAGTATACTTAAACAGTCAAAAACCAAAATAAAAAATCATCCATGAAAGACATTTTACCTCCGATGCAATGAGCTCCAAGCCGCGGCACTGCCTGTCCTTCTCCTTCAGCAGCAGATCCCACATCTCAGGGTCGTCCTGAGCCAGGCTTTCCTGGCCCGTCCACGGACGATCTTCATCCACTGTATGGTTGGCAGCGTGGGACTGCTGGCCACGTACACTGAGACGAACTGAGGCTCGCTGGCACAGTGGCTATGAGCAGACGAAAAGTTGCAGTGTTGGAGGGTATGATGAGGGAGAGGAAAAAATTATCTTTTAGTTTTGTACAGATATAGTTATCCTAAACACATTTTCTAATACTGGATCATTGTACTAGAATGGATCTCGTGAGAACTGACATTAGTTGCCATGGTTTAGGCAGATTTTATTTTTCATCCTACAGATATTTAACAAAAATCTTACTACTGCACTGCAATTTGCCATAGCTTTGATAAAAGTACAGTAAAAGAATAGGACTACAGTATGTGTTGCAGCTGCAAGATTTTTGATTTGATTTTAGCAAGCGAAAAAATATTAAATGTGGGTGTGTAGAAGAGGAAAAACATTAATACATGCATTTTGGAGTTATATTATCTATGAAGATTAAACTATGTGGGGCTTCACTCGTAAAGAGGGACCAGAATGTAATGAAGAGACATGTTACATGGAGCATTATTTTCTACAGAATATATGTGATCACTTTACATATTTTGTCCTATACAAAAAAAATTTCAAGTCCCCTCCTCTGTTCCTCATGCACTCTAATTTGTAGCCCAGAATAATTAGAAGCTGGTGTATTTACACGATATCAATAATCGGCATGGTTGTTCAATTATGCCTCTATCAGCACTTCTACAAACTGAGGGACTGACTTTTACAGCCTCAGTGTACCGAAGGAGGCATATAGAGAACATATTCAGCACTTCCTGCTTATCTAATCTTGACTGGGGGATGGCGAGTTCTACTGCTGCTGCTGCAATGCGTGATCATGCGAGTGTGCAGAGTCCATACAATTCTCACTGTCTCAGTCTCTTTTTTTAAGTTAAACATGAATCCTACACTGGCTTAAATCTTGGTACTTCTATGCACTATGCCTTCCCTTTATAATCCCCAATCAACAGGGAGGGCACTTTGTGGGAGAACCCTCAGAAAATAGAAGATAAAAATCCCTGACAGGTTGATTGCATTCGGAACAAATTGACTCTCTCCCATCATTTAATCAACAATATGATGATGACTCTGTGTTGAGATCAATCCACCACTGCCAACCTATAGTTATAATCTGTACAGGTGTGCTGGGCTATGAGGGACAACCCCCTTTAATAGCACCATTAAAAAGTAATTAACACAATGCTCAGGACTCGTTAAGTCCTTTTTATGCCTTTTCCATGTGGTGTAAAAAAATGTTTGGGTACTTCATCTTGTGTAGTCTTTATTGCACTGTAAATCTAGCAAAGAACCGAACTCTGTAGCTTTTCACACATTTTAGGATAAAAATTCAAGAACGTTAATGTTGGGCAGAAATAGTTTCATAATTAAACATCCTTTGTAAAATAAAACATGTTAATAAGAGCACTTCATCCTGAGGAACAGCTTGCAGATAGTTTATCTACTCCATCGCTGTTAGGCCCCACTCTACTCCACCTCTTCATCTGCTCCCCAGGGTGGCAGAGGGGGCAGTGGTGACACACCAGGGGAGCCAACTGGCACATTAATGGCTGATTTCCAACTGTCTCTACTTTGGCCTTTTGTCACCGATGGCAGTGTTGGTGGTGAAAAAAGAGCTCTGGAAGAGCTTAGAGCCTGGGGAGACGGGTCGGGCTGCCTCTGAGGACAAGTTTCTCGCTGAAAAATCACATGGGTCATTAAATCTTGACGGGAACTGTCCTTCGCTGTCTGCGCTTTTGCTGGGACACACCAAGGCCAAGGAAAGCAGTGGCAGAAAAACCCAACACAAGCCATGGTTATAGCGCTACTGACGACTGCCAAAAAGACAGGAGTGCCTCTCCCTCCCCCCTCACCGCTGCTTTGCTTTTCCCACCCTCGTCCTGTACCTGTCTTGTCACCTAGCGCTGCTAAGCACGCTCCCCCAAGTAGCACTCATAGGGCGTTTTTATTAGTTCACCTTGTCATCTATATCACTTCCATTGCGTCCAAACAGGCCAGCACTGGCCTTAAACAAACCGCACAGGTCAGTCCCTGTGGTCTGCCTCTGTGCTTTCCTGCCTCATTTCCCAGCCTTGATCATTACGGGAGATTAATTAATAAACACAAGATAAACTGATCCAAGAAAAGTGAGAGCCAAGATACAAGCACCAAATGTGTCACAGTGGGACTATTTTTAGGCGACAGATGATGGTGTCGTTTGAAGGTGAACTTGATGAAAACTGTGCTGTAAGAAAAGGGGCGGGATAGGCCACATCAACCTGGGCGCCAAGCATGAGAGGGATTACATTACACAAATAAAAATTGATTGACTGAGATAATGGCAGAGTCACAGATGCACTGCATGACAATGATAAGGTAACTGTTGGCAGTTAAACCGTTCCTGTCAAACATCTGTGCCCAAAGACCAATGGCAGGAAGAAAAAGGGAGGAAGAAAATCATTTCATTAATCAAAGTTCTGTGATATTTTTGCCCATTTCCTGAAGCAGCTCCTGAGGCGAGTCAATTTTACAGATGACTGCTGTCCATCAGTGGCTATACCAAACAACAATCAGCCAGGTAACAGAAGCAAAACAAACGGGACAAGAGAGGAGAAACTGTGAAGAAAAAAGAAGAAGTGTCAACAGGGCAGCAGCATCCGTCAGTCTGACACATAGTTGCCTCTTTCCCTGTCACTAACTAATAGCAGGGCTGTCCGTTACAAATTGCCCTGTGAGTCAGTCGAGATAACACTAGACTGAAAAATTTGGATGGGGTGAAGAGGCGTGAAGGGACGGAGGCTGAGTCCAGGGCAACTCCACTCTATTTGGGTCAAAGGGGTTTTCAGGGTGACAATCAGAGGCTTAAGCGATGCCGCCAACAAAGCCAATCTTCAGGAGGTGTAGGCGGTGAAACGATTCACTTATGCTGTAATCTTTCCACAAGACTTCTTGTGGTGATAGTGATGATAGTGAAAGAGTTCTACACTGGGCTTCCTGGTGCCTCAGAGTCTAGATACATGCTGTGGATTATACTGTTGGCATCGCCGCGGTGCACCTGTGCCAACAACCCTCTCATCGTCCAGTCCTGTCAAGGCCACAGTTCGCGAAATCAAAAAGAGAAATACTTAACTGGGTTTTCCTGCATTGTAAAATCTTGTTCAGGCCACCCAAATATGGCTAAATCAGTCATAAAACGTACTTTATTTTCGTATCACCAGTAACAGGAGAGTAAATCAGTTAATGTTGGTTTTCAATTTACAGTAAATCTAAAGAAAATGGAAAGGGCTGTCTGGCAGGTGTAGCAACTACCGATTATCATTATCAATTAATCTGCCGATTATTTTATTAGTTAATTTATAATTTTGTCTATAAAATGTCATGTCATAAACTAGTGCAAAATGCCTGGTATAATTTCCCATGGCCAAATGTGACCTTTTCCCATAGTTAAATATTTGATTTACGAAGAAAAGATTAATTATTTTATTTCGGTTAACATACATGAAAGAAACAATTATTTCCCACAATTTGCCACCATAGCCGAAAAATGAATAGGCTGAAGCCAAGGTTTATTTTTGCCTATCCTATCCTATGATGGTTTATTTAATGCAGTTATCCTTTGAAAAACTTTAACTCTAACTAACTTAACTAAACCACTGTACACACATACCTATGTTTTATTTGGATGCAGAAGACTTGTGTGGTTTTTGTATTCATAAAAGATGAAAGCAAACAAAAGCAAAAAGGCTTAAAACACGCATGAGGTACTTGCACTAGTGTGAGGTATCCCCGAGACACTGACCGATGTTTATTCGTTTGATGTGTGTTTTACATGAGTTTTTTAAAAAAGTAATTGTGTGCACATCCCACCTTCTGGCAGGTGCAGGAAAATGAGAAATACTAAAAGTGAAAAAAACGTAATGTCTGCAGTTTATCTGTGTTTTTTTACCCCCAACGGCTCCTTCCAGGCAGCGCTGCCTGGAAGGCACTAGGATTAGGCACTGGTTATGGTTATGGTTAGGGTTAAGGTTAGGGTTAGGTGCCTTGGAGGCAGCGGTCGCAGCGCTGCCTGGAAGGAGCAGTTGGGGGCAAAAAACACCATTGAGCATGTCCGCAACACTGCTTTAAGCTCCATATTTAATAAAAAGGCAACGTTTTAACCCTGCTGGGTCTTCTTCAGGCAAATGGTGGACACATTTGATAAAGGGATATATGTAGGCCTTACAATCAGCTGACCCACCATGTGACTTCAATTAGTTTGATTAGGTCTAGAAAGCTTAATAGCCCCACTCATGACTCAATTAAGAGAACACTTTCATACAGGTTTTTAACAGACTTATACATCTCAAAAGAGGGCTGTTAAAATTCAATAGCCCCAAAGGAGTACGTAACATTGCTATCCACAAAAAAGAAAGAAAACGAAAAGAAAAGGAAAAACAATCAGTGGGAGGAACAGTTCCATATATACAAGCATTACAGAAACATTTCAGAAACATTACCCCAAACCTTCATAAAACCTGCTGCAATATAGTGAGAATACAGAAACAGGCAATTTCTTACAATTCTTTTTTTTATAAGAATGGTTTTATATCAAATTCTTCATTAAGACCATGGGGAGACATTGTACTTAAATAATGAATCCAGAAAGTTTCCCGTTGGAGAAGCTTTTTGTCATGATCTCCCCCTCTAGTTGGTTTGTTGACCCGCTCCACCCCGATGTATCTAAAGGCGCTGACATTATGGACTACACCATCATCATCCCCTGTCCTAATGGTACTTCTGTGCTCAGTGATTCTGGTTCGTAGCGCTCTCGTTGTTTTGCCTACATATGCTAAGCCACATGGGCAGCGAATTAGATAAATAACATATGTGGTGCTGCATGTAATGACACCGCAAATGGATGTTGTCTTGCCAGTGTGTAGATGATTAAAACTTTTGCATTTATGCGTATACGAGCACTGGGCGCAACTGCCACATTTATAGTTACCATCTGGCATACTAAGAAAGGACGTAATGGGTTGCGGATGTGTGTCATTTTTAACTAGGCGGTCTCTTAAATTTGGGGCACGCTTAAAAACAAGCTTGGGTTTTTCTGGAAAAACTCTCATTAGTTTAGGGTCCGAATCAATAATGTGTCTGAATTCTGACACAAGTGGAGAATATTTTACGCAACATAAAAGGGACTTATTTGTATCTTTTGTGCGCTTTTTTGATCGAAGACACTCCTCTTGTGTTGTCTGATCAAAGCGTTTTTTGGCCGAATCAACCCAGTCTTGTTTATAATCTCTATTGAGGAATCTTTTTGTCAAGTCTGCAGCCTGATGATTAGATACATCGGGGTGGAGCAGGTCAACAAACCACCTAGAGGGGGAGATCATGACAAAAAGCTTCTCCAACGGGAAACTTTCTGGATTCATTATTTAAGTACAATGTCTCCCCATGGTCTTAATGAAGAATTTGATATAAAACCATTCTTACAAAAAAAAAAATTGTAAGAAATTGCCTGTTTCTGTATTCTCACTATATTGCAGCAGGTTTTATGAAGGTTTGGGGTAATGTTTCTGAAATGTTTCTGTAATGCTTGTATATATGAAACTGTTCCTCCCACTGATTGTTTTTCCTTTTCTTTTCGTTTTCTTTCTTTTTTGTGGATAGCAATGTTACGTACTCCTTTGGGGATATTGAATTTTAACAGCCCTCTTTTGAGATGTATAAGTCTGTTAAAAACCTGTATGAAAGTGTTCTCTTAATTGAGTCATGAGTGGGGGTATTAAGCTTTCTTGACCTAATCAAACTAATTGAAGTCACATGGTGGGTCAGCTGATTGTAAGGCCTACATATATCCCTTTATCAAATGTGTCCACCATTTGCCTGAAGAAGACCCAGCAGGGTTGAAACGTTGCCTTTTATTAAATATGGGAGCTTAAAGCAGTGTTGCGGACATTACATTTTTTTTTCCATTTTGTTTTACATGAGTAACACTTTATTTTTTTTAGGGAAGTGGCAGTCATCTTTAATGGAATAAGAGTAGCTCCAAGCAACTTATAAACATTGCTGATGAAAAAAAATATTGATGAAGCCATGAAACCGGGCAGAAACATATGTGCTCCTGTTAAAAGAATAAATCTAAATTCAAAGAGCTAAAGAATAATTAAGCTGGGACAGTGTTAGTCTTTGTCAAAATCTGATGAATATAAAAGCATTAAATTGGAATTGTAGTGTTTTTTGTGTGGGAGGTGATGAAGCCAGACAGGCTGTGTTTAGGGTGTCACTGCAAACTATTTCTGAGCCAATTTAAAAAAAGGTTAAAAAAAAAAAAAAAAACATCCACAAAAGCATGATAAGAAGGAGTTATGGACCAAAGGGCTGCAGGACTTCTCATCAACAACAACAAAAAGCCCTGCAAAACAAATCTCTAATCTTTCAGTACACAGCACGGAAACATATGAATACTTTAGTATGGAATTTGACATCATGTAATGACTGGAGCAGAGGCATCACTGCATGTATGCAATCACTGTTAATTACACATTTGTCATATTTTGTAAGTAACTCTGAATTGTGACTGTATGCAACATAACCAAAGAGTCACACTGTACTAGGTAAATTGTCTGAGGGAAATTTCATGGATAAAAAAACTTTCCAAATCAACCCAACATTGTAAATTGATCGAGTTTCTTGGTTACATCACAGGCAAGTTGACTTACCTACCTGTAGCAGGCCTACATTTAGGTCATACCAGTAAAACATTATCATGCAGTAGCAGAAGACTAACAAACAGCAACAAGAAATAACTGCACAAGGACTGAAGTCTCTCTCTCACATACACAGATCATGTGAGGACACTGCATGCCCAAACCGAAAAGAAATTAAAGTCTTGTGAGTCCTTTGGAAACTCAATGAAGATACACACTTAACTAATTACCACCAACAGAAAAAGCATGCAAGCATGTGAATCAGTCAGTTTAATGGGTAACTTCAAAACACACCGGCAGTGACTTATAAAACTAGGTCTGAATACATGCCACAAGATTTTGGCACAAAGTTGCCATAGCCTAGTTGTTTCTGAGAAACTACATGAAATTCACACCATCTCAAAATGGGTCATTTCATAAAGTTCAAAATTAGGATATTAATAGCCCTCAACCAACTTTTTTTTTTTTTTTTTTTTCCCAAACACCTCTGTCGCACCAATGTCTCAACTAATCAAACAACTTGTTTGAATAAAAAAGCTGTCACATTACAAAACTTTATCTCTTAAATTAGATCACTTGTAGCCTGACAAGCCAGACCCACATCAAGATGTTGGGTCTGGGAACTCACCATTGGCAGGGCTCAATCCGAGGGGCGGGATAAACAGTTGTCTTTCAAATTCCCTCTGCACTCATAGCCAACCAGAGCAACGCTAGTTGATAGATTAAACTTTTGCCGTATCCGGTCAGCAAAACTCCGAACACATCTTCCTTTTTTAAGAATGACTTCAGTGCTTAACTCCAAGTCTTCCAGAGTCGCGGCTAAAGCCGATTCGAAAGACCGCTGTTCGCCAGCAGCAGCAGCGATCTTCTTTGTTTTCAAGTAGCAGGGAATTCAGGACCGTCGCAACTCTGCTGTCCTAATGTTAAGCCCGCCCACCGACTCTATACACAATGTGATTGGCCTGACCAGAATTTGGTTTTTCCAGCTCGCAAGCCAACGGAGAGTTGCTAGACTGACCCTGGCTGCAAATTACATTTGCTGCCGCTAGGGTGCGTCTAGATTTATAGGCTAGATCACTGGGTAACTATTAATAACAGGAAGAAGATAATAATAATAAATTATAAAATGATTAACACTGCACATTAACACATTAAAGTAAAAGGAAATATTTACAACCCTGCAATAAATACATGAAGATTATAATGTTCAGATTTAGTTGGATCTGGTTTAGAGAGGTGTTCTTTTAACTTGATGGTCATTTAGCTAGCTGCTGTTTGTGGTGCTGTTGAATTGTACTGGGTTATTAGGGGTGCACGATATTGAAAAAAATGTGATATTGCGATATCGATAATGAATATTGCGATATCGATATTAATTTCGATATTTTTAAACATATGTAAAATTACCAAAGTTATGGGAAAACGCATCAAAATAGATTTATAACAAATAAAAGTTTTCTTACAACGCAAGGTTTATTTCAACTGACAGTCATATTGGACTGGTCCAACATGTGTCTACAGAACAGGACATGTGTTACTGCTTGGACAGTATAAAATAAATAAATAAAGAGCATGTCTATAGAACAGGACATGTTGTACTGGTTGTATATACACGACTACAGTATAAAAAACAATGCAATGCACATCTGTTGGCTTAAAGCCAAAGTATTTCCAAGCTACCGAGGAGGAGGCATTACCCTACAGTCACATTAGCTACAAGAGACAGCTACCATTCATTTTCAATGGGAGTGGCCGTTTGGCCACGAGCGACTGCCAATCAGAGTGAAGGCAGCGTGAGGGCAGCTCACGTCGAAGAAAATAATTCAAGAT
Organism: Sander lucioperca; assembly: GCF_008315115.2. Classification (NCBI taxonomy): domain Eukaryota; kingdom Metazoa; phylum Chordata; class Actinopteri; order Perciformes; family Percidae; genus Sander; species Sander lucioperca. The sequence goes on along the minus strand of NC_050178.1, from coordinate 8,486,789 downwards.
GGCGGACAACGCTTCAGGACATTGTATTTATGTATATATCTGATATGTTTGGCATTTAATCTCATATATTGTGTTACTTTTATCGAGAAATAAATACTTTTAAATCCAAAAACATCGTTCTTGTGACTTAACAATACCTCTGAAGTAACTTTTAAGACGTGGTTTAAGGTAGCACCGGAGAATTTCTGTTTACTGTTGCCAAGCAACCAGGGGTAGGCTAGGCACGCCCAGGAGCACCCACAAGCGAGTGCATGTCGCTCTCTTTTGTAGCTAATACTTTTGGCCTCTAAAGTTTCTTTTCAATCTCTGTTATTTCGTCGTCTCCCAGAGCAACACTCATTTTCTTACTTTTGTGTTCTTTTTGCTCCACTCTTCGCTCTCTCTTTAGCTCCTTTCTTTTCTTTCGCTTCGTTTTATGGTTCTGCGGAGGCTCCACGGTGTGTGCGTCGAGCATGTGGGTGTGTGTGGGTGTGTGTGGTAGAGCGAAGAAAAGGTGAGAGAGTGACGCCGATTTTCTTCGGAGCGAGTAGTGACCGTAGAGTGTTAGTGAGAGAAACTTAAGTGTCTCCTCTGTTCTTTCTGACCACGGTAGAAAATCTGTAGCAGGAAAAGTTAACCCTCTCCTTGATTTCATGTTGTTTATGGAGAAGGAGAACCAGGAAATGAGTCAGGGGAAATACAACACTACCAAGTGATGTGTGTTTTTCGAGAGGTTCATCAAAGAGTATAGACGTAACAAGAGGAGAAACTCCTCTGGAAATGGAACTGCAGCTCCGCCATCTTGGACTGAATGTAACACAACGTTCTATTGAGTTTCTCCTCTTGTTGCTTCTATACTCTTTGGGTACATGTCGGGCGGGATGCAACGCAAACAAAATATCGCGTAATTATCGCGAGACTTTCGGTATAATATCGCGCAACGTGATATCGCGATAACGATATTGAGTCGATATATTGTGCACCCCTATGGGTTATACTGAAAGGTGTTGCAAATGCTTTTCCCCAACCCATTGGTATGAATGAAAGTAGATTGAATATTAGAGTTTGATCATTAGTTTAAGCTACCTAATAAACTGGCAAGTGAAAGTAAAAGGTGAGTGGACCTTTGAGCTTAGATTCACCATATAAATTAATATTAAATCCATATCAGGAAAATTAAGTTTACATTCTCCTTGTAGCTACCCTAAAGTAATAAATACTTCAACATTCAAGAATCTGCTGACAATGCTGAAACAATGGCTTGTTTTGACAAAAATACAGCCTTACTAAATCTGTTACATAATTTTCTCAAAGCACAAAGTTAATATTTTCTCAGTGCTTCTGCAGTATATATCAGCCTCAGCTAAATATATTAGCTTCAGAATTGATTCATTAAATTTAAGTTCCTTTTACTGGTTTATAAAGCTCTTATGGTCATGGTGCTATGCTATATATTTATCAGATTTGCTTTTAGCACTCTAGAACACTCTAGAACCCTCAGGTCGTCTGGTAGTGGCCTTTCAATTATCCCCAATGTCAAAACAAAAACCTATGGCAAGGCATCCTTCTATTACTATAGCTAGTCTTCCTGAAGAGCTGAGGGCAGCAGAGCATGTTGATAAGTTTAAAAGCAAACTAAATCCCTAGCTATATTTTTAGTCTAGCTTTAAATTATGCTTTATTTATCCATCTATTTATTTATCTATGCATTTAAGCCTGTTTTACTTCTCGGTGTATGTTAGTATCATAGAAATGGTTGGTATACCAAGTTGGAAATTGTATATTTCTAATCCTACCTCTGATGTTTCCTTACTGTAAAATAATGAAATGTATGACAGAGTTTTCTCAGCTCCTGTTTTTTTGTGTGTGAATGATGTTACTTTTGAGTGTTTTTTTTTTTTAATTACAAAGCCACTTATCGCTTTGTGTGGATTCTGTGAAGAACTTTGTGATACATTTTATATGTATTTAAATGGCTTCTCACTTCAAATGTAGTACATGTAACATTTATTAAATGTAAATAAACATGAACACTAAATCAAGACTAAAACCCAAGTTACATAAATGCATAACGAAAACACTAACAGAACATCATTTCCATACTTAAACTAGGACAGGCACCGTTAATAACATAGTCCCACGATCCTTTGCACTGCAGTGCAGAACAGTCAACACAACGGCATCCTGCCGGTCGTTACAATACGTTAACTAAATAGTCTAAGTGAGGTAGTAGTTACATTGAAAGTTTTCGTTCTTGCAGATGGTGATGAAACAGAGCAGTCGCTGTTGCATCATTAGCTACGTGGACACAGTTGCAGCCATGTAACATGCACTGAATGCTAGCCTGCTAGCTTATCAGCTAACTAACAACCACCAAGATGTCAAAAATGCAATATGAACAGGACAGAAAAGATAGTTAGCTAGCGGTTAACTGCCGAAAATATTCTTCGACTTGGTGACAATTGCTCAAGCACACGCGTGCAATTTAGTTAAACCCTTACGACTTTAGTAACGTTACTGACGTTAAGCTAGCGTACAGTTTGACCGTACAGATGCGCTAACTCAAACCGTCACGGAATCAATGACACATTAACAGTACTTTATGACACACGTACCCGTGTGAGTTGTCTCAGGGCGAAGGACAGCATGTTTCCAGTTCTCAGACCAAAGGAAGAAGCGGCACTACCAGGCGACACACCGCTGACAGGTTCCGAATGGGCTGTTTGAAGTTGTTGGCAAAGGCTGGTTACGACAATCCTGCCGAAAGGGTTGACGGGAATTGTAGGCCGTTGTGAGGAAATGACTATCTGTTAGAGCTTAGATCGGCCCAAAAAATCAAGCCCGAACCTACCCGAGCCCGAGCACGTTGCGTCCGAGACCGGCCCGGCCCGACACATTAACTGTAATTATGAGCGATTTAAACCCGACATTTTTTAATACGTGGGCCATTATAACTGACGTTCAAAACTACAATTCAGAGTTGTTTGAACTGCAGAAATCTGTTTAGAATAATACAACAAGGACGAAGCCTGTAAACTGCGCTGTTTGTTTAGAATGGAACGGATCGCAAATGGATCTGAATGAAGAAACGTAAAAAAAAAAAAGAAACAATGATGAACAACATATTGTTGTCACTGTCCACGACTTGTTTAAACTGCTTCCATACCTCCAACTTTCCTCCACACTTGCTCAAAGGTAATTCTCCTGTTTTTCTTTTTTTCTTTACATCTTCAAGCTCCATGTTGCACTTAAGATACACAATACAGCACACAGCAGACCCGGTGTGATGCGTGCGAGAAGAGGAGACTCCGCGCATGAAGTGCTGCATTTTGTAACTGCAGCCTAAATTTTGTACACATTTGTTACTTTTATATAGCTTATATATACATATTTATAATATTTCTGATTATGGCATAGCTTTCTCCCCACCCAATTAGGCTAAATAGGTAATGGATAAAAAAAAAATAAAAAAAATAAAAAATGCTTGATAAAGGGTCCGGCCCGGCCGGCCCGGCCCGAGGATAGTGGCGGAAATAACGGCCCGAGCCGAGGTTGTGTCGGGCTCGGGCTTGGGCCGAGAATCTAAACTCTACTATCTGTCAATCATATGATTTACTTTAGTGGTGGAAGATGAAGTAGTCTACTCAGATATTTTACTTAGTTAAGTAAATACCACAGTGTAGAAAATACCTCGTTACAAATAAAAGGCATGCATTCAAAATGTAGTCCTAATTTGTATAAAAATGTACTTAAATTACCAAAATGCAAGTAGGCCTACTCATTATGAAGAATGGCCAAATTCATAATAATGTAGACCTATATTATTTATTTGATTGTCATTCTTGATGCATTAATGTGTGCATCACTTTAATGTTGTAGCTGATGAAGTTAGGGCTAATTTAAACTACTTTATATACTGCTGTGTAGCTTGTGACTTTCCCCCCCGAGGATCAATAAAGTTATCTTAGCCAATACATCATAATCTAATTCTATAGGCTTTACATTTTCAATAAATATGACTGTGACTCTGTTTTTCAAGTCTCAGCTTAGACTAGTTTCCAGTGCATGGTGTTTTATGCCGTCTTCCCAACTAATGCTGAGAAAGGCACCACGTCCTCTTGCCCCACAATAGAAATAAGTGGAGAACCTTGGTGACCTTGCGGTTAAGGTGCCAACCATGAACGGCAATGTCCCAGGTTTGACTCCAGCTGGGGACCTTTGTTGCATGTTACCCATCGCTCTCCTCCCCTCATTTCCTGTCCTTCACCTACTCTCAACCCACCAATAAGGGCTTTAAAACATACTAAATTAAAGCAAAAAATTAATAATCTGACAGAGACAATTGATTAATTAAAGATTAGAACATTTTGGGGAAGCATGAAACATTTAGCAAAATAGTATTTCCAGGAAAATGTTCTGTATCTAACATTTTATTTCTGATTGGTGTAGATATTCTCCCATAAAAGAGGTTACACGTTTTATATGTATCACCATACAGTATAATAAATGGACGTGTCAGCTATTGTGTGCTGTCAGTGTCCATAATCTCAGTGAATTTACATGTTGGGGTTTGAAAAAAATCATACGGCACTCACATGTCATCCTCACATGTCCAGACTATCCAAAGCAACGTATGTGTTGTGTTAGATACATGGACCTCCCTGGACCTCCATCTCAATGTCATTGATCAAAAGCAGAATAGGGTATTGAGTGAGAGTGAGAGTGAGCTGAAGATTCAATTAGCACAGACTGTGTGTTTTCTAATGAAATTCTGAGTACCATTATCACATCAGAGGTGTCGAGAGCAAAGAATCAACAACTGCACGAAAGAAAGAGAGAAAAAAAGAGTAAGAAAGGAAGAAGAGTGACAGTCTGAGATAGTCACAAGGTGGAGGTGTTCCAGGTGTGTTTGCTTAATTTAATCAGGGAAGAGGTGGGTGAGTAGATTTATGCTTTCAGTTTTAACCTCTAATCTGGATGCATGAATATATATATATTAATTTTTTGGCAATGGTGACGCTATCCTGCTTCATTTTTCCATAATCTTATATATTTAGCCAAAAGAAAGTTATGATGAAGTAAGAATTATTAGGTAACTAAGATTATAACATTGGCACCTGTGATACAGCAGTCAATAAATTGTGAGGAAGCCACCTGGAGATTTAGGTGCAACTGAAAAATGCTTCCTAAAATATACTTCCTTTGCTTGCAAAATCAAACAGACAATTAATCTGTCAGTCATATTACCTCCAATACAATATTTTTCTTCTCAGTTTCTGGGTAAATGTAATTAAAAATTATATCAGATACCTCCCTCAGATTCAATTACTGTATACCAACTCCCTCAAAAGGAGTCAAACATTATCATCATCTTAAGAATGTTTCACGGTTGGTTTTCATGTTAAAATGTAATCCTTCCCTTCAATATGTTTCAGAAAATTAAAAATTACGTATCTTCACAGAAAGCTTGAGCATGAATTCCCAATCAGAGTGAAATGTAACTTAATTCATAATAGCATCCTTGCTGAGATAGATAACATGAATATGCTGTGCCCCGCAAATGTGCTTGTAGCTCTGAATGGAAACCCAGTAAAAGACAGACAGTTTAAGAGATTTTAATGTGCTTATTCATACAGTATATTGTATGCATATCCAGCATAGCATTTCTCATACACATAACTTTCTTATATCCAGGGAAACGTGGAGCTGAGAGGATGATTAACAGTCAGTCTACCATAACATTACGTCCGCCATACAGTGATGGCGCAGCACAGCCGCCTCAGAGGCTCCCTTGGTACTCGGAGGGCATAATACTGATTCCAGCTGTTTTCAACCGAATTCTCCAACTGCAAAAAGTAATAACACTGATAAACAAATCTCTAAAAAACAATAAGTGTGCTGAGGTTGAGTACATTATTTACAGAAAAAAAGCTAATAAAACAGAAGTTAACAAATACAAAGTTGGAAAATATTCAGAGAAATCAGCCATATCCTAACCATCCATACCTCTGATTATACTTGATTTAAACCCCCATTCACAGCGGTTTAAGAGGCAAAAAACTCCCCTGCTTCTTCATCGTAATCAATATGACTATGATTTCCATCATTATCATTATATTAATCATTGTCGTCATTAACATTGTCTTTTTTTTCTCTTTGCAGTTCAGTCTCACTTACTTATCCCAAGTAAGGGTGCTCACTTTGGAAGTTGTAGTCTGGACACACTTTTTGAACCAGCTTGTAATCAATGCTGAAGAAAGAGATGAAGATGCAGATCACCTTGAAGGGCTTGGCACAGAGCCAGGCAGCGTGAGACTGGGTGTGCTCTGTGAAGCAGGTCTGAGAAGGATCGTACAGGCAAGGTTTGGGCTTCTTGGATCTGTTGGTTTTCTCATACTCCACCCGACAGTTAAAGGTCTTTGTCTCTTTAGGGTCGATGGTGGACTGCTGGGTCTCCTGGATCTGGACGTCCTGCTGAGTGTGAGGGTGCAGATGCTGCTGCTGGAGGACCTCAAACTCCACCACTTTGGTCGGCGGCACGATACTGACCGACACGTTCCCCAGGCTGGATGAGTTGTGGCGGAAGTAAACGGTGAACGTCCCATTGATGTGGTCCACAATCTTCCCTGTCACCAACAAGCTGAACTTAAGGGTCTTGACGTTGAAGTAGAAGTCTCCCCAGCCGAAGATCTTCTTGGTCTTCATGGCTGTCTTTAGTGAGGGTTTGCGCTTAGAGCGGTATCCTGTCTGGTCAAGGAGCAGGGACTGGTTCCGGGCCGAGTCGTATGGGTTGAAGTAACTGTAGGTGGGTGGCTTGGATTTCATGGGTGTCTGGTCGATGGAAGTGGAGAAGATACGTGTTTGGTACGGAGGCTTAACAACCCCCCCTGTTGTTCCTCCCACTGTGCCTCCACCCATGCCATACGGAAGAGTCTTCATCACAGACCCCACTGGACCCAGGTCAGAGAACTCCACCTGCTTCTCCAACCCTTGGACCTGAAGAAAAGAAAAACAGAGAAGAAGAAAACTTTATTTAAAGGCCAATGGCTGTTAAATTAGAATTTTCACGTATTCTCCAGGAGAAAAAGCATCAGTTGTATTAGTTTAATCGGCACAAACAAAACATACTACGTTTTGTTAAGACTACAGTTAGCCACAACTTCTAAAATACAACTTTAATACTGTTAAAACGAGCTGGCTATAGATTAAAATGGATATTTGACAGCAGCCATGTAGGAAATCAAATTGCAGAAGTGGTCAAACTGTAAAACAGCTGACCAAAAGAAAGATCGCTGATTGTTTGGGAAATTGATCAGCTGTTGGGACGCAAAATTAACGTCAAACGACAACTGACCGGGCTGGAATTTAGCCCGGTAGGTTACCGTTGAGGATAACCAATTTGGGATTCAAATCTGTCTTAATCCTTACAATGTCTACCCAGCATCAGCCACAGTGCAGTAATGAAGCAGTTAAAGGGTTCTGCACCGTGCTCAAAGGCTCTTAACATAAAATAGTGGGCACCATACAGTAGATGGAATACCAGCCCTTTTGGTTGCTGAGGTAAAGCCAGAATATACTGTTCTCAGTACTGGGAGTTGAACCAACAACCTGCAACCTCTTAGCCACGCTGAAGAGGTCAGAGAGGCTGAATTATTCAGGAATTTTACATTACATCCAATCTTGAAACAGTCTGGACAAAATCTAATATTCAGAAAAGATTCCATTATGTCCCATTTCATTCTACACACATTTTCATAATCTGAAGTGTTGTGTAGGTCACTCCTCTGCAGAAATCTTTTTACCTCACATGATTTTTTATTTCCGCGAGCATCCAAGTTGTTAGATGTTGCTATGTTTCATCTCTTGAAATTCAAGAAAACAAAAACATCTATTTTTGTTAACACACTTTAATTTTGTTGTCAGTGTTGCTCCGGAGAGAAAAACAACCCTGCACGTGAGGTAATGGATGTGAGCCTTTGTTAGTTCAGACAGCTTTCTGCCTTTAATCCACAGCCTAGGTGGTTATTTACTGAGCTGATTGACTGGAAATCTTCCCCTGCTCTCTTTCATGTCTCATCAATCACATCACTGCCACGCTCCACATCCGTATATGCATTATATGTAGACACTTTAAAACACACACACTGGAGCACACAGACACATTCTCTCGGCGCTGTCACGAAATGACAGCGAGAAGTATTACAGCTATTCGGAGGGGTTACATGTGCTTTCCTGAGGATGCATTTGGATAGAGTTTTAAAATGTTGTAGTGGATAAACAAACCAAAAGCATTAATGAAAACAGCATTTCAAAACAAGTACAGGATATTTGTGTCTTCTCATGCAAGGACAGTTTCCCTCTCCCTTCATTCCTATCCAGGGCAGTGGAGCCGACAGGTTTGTGCCAAAGCGCTCCTCATTTTTCATCAATCACTGAACCTAATAATAACTCCATATTGCTTTTCACTGAGGCAACAGTGCAGCACTCAATACAGCCCCTAATGTATGCAGTCATTCAATTAATGTAGCTATGTCTCTTGGCCATTTATTAACATGCCCGCAGAGCTGATTTCTAAGTAGATTGACTGAGTGGAAAATAACTGAAAGTTTATTGACCACTGCAGGAATGAATTACCAAAAATAGACAGGTGTTGATAAATGACCATTGACTGGGATAATAGTCTCGCATTGCCAGATCTCCACAGCGCTGCGGAGGAGAGTCTGGCGAGTCCACACAGCATTCCGGGATGGGAGAAAAACTTGCTCTGGTTAATTGGCATTTCTTTAAACCAATCACAATTGTCATGGGTGGCGTTAAGCGCCGGACGAAGCCACTGTGCCTCTGAAAAATAGCCTCAAGAAGGAGCTTTTTTTGGTGGAACATGTGTACGTTCAAAAGTTGTTTTAGTCGTGAAACAGAAAACTCAGATTGGACAGATAGTCTAGCTAGCTGTCTGGATTTACCCTGCAGAGATCTGAGGAGCAGTTAACCATAGTCCTCATGAATCCACCGGAGTTTAAAATGCTAACACAAAGAAAGTGGAAGATAACGAAGAGACTACCGGCCGAAAAGAGTGACATCCAGCGGAATTTCCAGGCGGCACCGGAGCAATCCTGGAAGTGGAATGTTGTGTATATAGACTAATGGGATAATGACCCAGTGAAGATTTTTAACAAACCCCGACTCCCTTTGGTGCCATGACAGGAGGCCTATGCAGTAGTCTTGCAATTTTAAGCTGGTGAATTGGTGATGTGAGCCGACTTTGACGCTGACAGGTAGGAATAAGCTACAGTTGATGGCAGAAAAACACCAGCATACATACAGCAACAAACAGTGTGTACAGTGCATGCAAGATGGGGACTTCCTGTGAATGCGCTGTCAGCAGTGCTGTCAGCTAGCTCCATGTGTTGCCATCTGTCAGGCTAACACTGCTGGTGCAGTCCTAATCATTTCTCTTGCTGATGGCACCAACCTCGAACTAGCACCATCATCATAATCCTTAACCATCTTCAGCCGCAACATCACGCTAGGAACCTCAACCTAACCTTCAGGGTCAACTGTATGAAGCTCAAAAATGATTTTATGATGGGGGAGATCGGCGCGGGTCTTTCTGAGGGGGGAAAAGAAACTGTACACAGTCAGCAACTTTAATAAACATCGATTGAGTGGAAAAAGATGAGTGTAGAGAGAGGGCTTTTTCTTCTGTCACACGAAAAAGTAATAAAATTCCAACGGAAACCAATGAATAGATGGACTTTGCATTAGCATAAATATGATTTTTTTTTGTGCTGGACAGTAAATCTATTTAAAGGGTGAGGATTTGTTAGAAGAAATATCAGATATTTTCTCTTGACATGAAATCCATAAGCTATAGACTTTTTGCAAAACCGCGGATGTTTGCTATAAGGTCACATCAGGCTGCAGCAACCAGAGAGATTGACGGTTTGAAAATACAGCTTCACGCTTTCCTTCCTCCTCAGCCTCTATTCAGTTTGGTTACAATGACGGAAGGATGTTGCTGGGGTGATGAAGAGATGCTGAAGCTAAATACACACAGACAGCATAAAAACAGAAATTACAGACAGACTATGTGTAATTTCAGGGTTAGTGCCAGAATCCCAAACTGTTAGATATAGAGGCTTGTAAAGGAAACAGAGGGTCTGCAATTATAACCATCTGGGAGATGCGTATCACATTTTGTTCAATTGTAAGCATGCAATAATAATAAGTATTAGGAAAAAAGTACATTTTTCTATCTATGGTAACGTATATTTTGTAATTACAGTGATATGAACCAAAAGTTGTGTTTTTTAAGAATGTTTTGCCTCTGGTTGAGTTATTTATGTTGACTGTTGTCTGTGAAGCTGTACTACCAAAAATGCTAAGGTCAGCATGCTAAAAAATCCTTATATAATGTTTACCATGTCTACCATATTTGTTTTGCATGTTAGCAACCCCAGTATTTGCTAATTGGCATTAAACACAAGTACAGCTGAGGCTGATGGAACTATCATTAGTTTTGCAGGTATTTGGTCATAAACCAATTTATTGGATGAATAAAAAGATCATGATGGCTCTGTATAATAAGTCAGGGGGTCACTGAAGTTATTACAGCTCATACCAAGGGGAACATAAAAGTTTGTAACAAATTTCATAGCATCCATTCAACAGTCATTGAGACACTTCACTCAAAACCACAAAAGTGACCTCATGGTTTTGCCAGAGGAAGGATCAGGGGATCATGAAAGTAATTAGGATTCATCCTCTGGCGACCATGAATGACATTGCCATCACTATAGCCACTGCACTAGCATGGCCAGGCCAGCTGACAGTCTTGCCTGGGCCCGGGACGAGATAATATTAGATGGCCCCCCCCCCCCCGCGCCCAGATCTCTCCTTTTCCCTTGCTCTTCCTCTCCTGTTCCTCTCCTCTGCTCTTCCTTTCTTTCCTCTGCTCTTCCTCTCCTGTTCCTCTCCTCTGCACTTCCTCTCCTCTCCTCTGCTCTTCCTCTCCTCACATCTCTCGCTGAAATTAAGTGTGTGATCAGTCTCTGATCCATCCTGCTCAGACTCTTCAACGGGGCAGTGGGCCCCTCCTGCATCACTCTCTCTGTCACCTGACTGCAGCTGGATCTCTCTCCTCTCTGTCTCATCCTCTCTGACGGAGCTACCAAACTCATGTGGTTTCTGTCAAAGATAACGTGTTGTGTCAGGCTTTTATACAAGCTAATGGACGTTAACATTAGAGCTGGCTTGTTAGGTTACGTTACAAGGCTCGTAAACGTTGGCTGCGGTGTTTCTTACCTTGCTCTACATTGACTTTACTAGTTCCAGCTTCACTGTCACCACCTTTTTTTAAATATTTGTTTAGAAAATCTCTAAGGCCTCTATTTTTTTCTTCTCTTCTTCTCTTTTCTTTCCTTTTCTGAGCACCGGACTTGTGCTGACTGGACATTTTGAGCGTACTGAACTTCAAATCAAATGACAACATCAAATTTTGATCAGTGGCCAAACCATTTTTTGTGTTGGGGGTGGGGTTCTTGACCACTATTTCAAGGACAATTAGGAAGAAAACAAATAAAAAGCTTTTATGTAACTCAAATATTACATATGTTTTTTCCAGTTCTGGGCCCCCACCCCTACCCTGGGCCCAGGACAACAGACCCATTTGTCCCCCCCTATCAGCGGGCGTGAGCATGGCTAATCTGAATATGATAAGGAAAAATTTGAAGAAAGAAATTGTTGGTTAAAATTAGCTTTACAGTGTACTTTACAGGAAACATAAATGTAACTGTCATGCTCCCCAAAAGAAGCTACACAATGTGGAGGCTTTACTTTCCCACCAAGGGAAGTGTGTGAAATGTCTAACTTTCAACCTATTCAGCCCACTAGAAATTATTTTAAAGTAAAGATCTGAGAAAGCTTGACTTGGGGGGGATGTTATGGGTTCCCTGCAAAGTTCCCCACATAGTGAAGCTATAGTGAAGTCAACACGGCATTAGTGTTTCCTCCATTTAAGAATTAGATTCCTGTTTGGTAGGATGCTGGGGGAAATCATAGCAGAATATGGAATAAGTATTGTGGTGGACTTATACATATGTATGATACAAGCAACTAAATAACAGCACAATCATAGGAAGAACAATCAAATTACAGAGCTTGGGAGCTAGAGGGAGATAGTGAAGAAAATGATATTAGCGGAGAAGTGAGATGAGGAGAGGAGAGAGTAAGGAGATCTTGTACATTTTCTAGGAATGGGGAACATTAATCATCTATAACTTAATTTGGAGTTATTTCATATAGGCAAAAAAAAACACTTTAGTTGCAACTTACACGAGAGGCCTATAACCTACCTGCAAGTACATGCAAGAATAAAATGTAGGAATTGTTCAATAAGGAGATTAGTAGCTCAGACTGAGTGACAGAAAAAAAGACACACATACTGGCAGATAGAGAAGGTATTCGAGAGAGAAAGTGAAGGATAGACTGTGTGGTAAAGGGCTTCACACTAACTTATTATGTAAGGAATAGGTCAGATGAGCTCTAGAATTGACTGCTGAAACCTGATATATCACATGCCACCACAATTAAGATCTCTTTTCGTCATTAAGGAAAGATCAATGGTATCATCTCTGCTCTCCCTTTCTTTCCCACTCTCTCTGTCTATCGGGTATCTGATCCTCCGTCGGCAGTTCGTTGTCTCTCGCTTCATCCATAACTTCCACACCTCCTTGATAGCGAGAGTATTCAGAGGAAATGGACCTCGCTCACCAGCTCCCCAAGCACACATCCGACTCCCTCTCCTGCCTCCCGCCCTCCCATCCTTCCCCCGAAGGACTGATGAAAAAATGAGAGCTGCTTGTCTCTGAGCTCTCTCCCGGGCTTGTTCCTTTGTTTAATTGGAGTTTTATTGGTGACAATCAATTCATTTCTATACGTGCTCCAGGCTGCATTGATCTGCTGTCACAGAGAAGAGTCTAATGTACAGCTCCACTCCCACCGCACTACAAACCACAGGCTCTCATGCCAGCTACTATTAGTTTTTTTTTAACTTTCTGTTTCTACCATTTACTGCTTCTTGGGATTTAAAGTTGATTTGTTTTTCCCCACATTTTTCAGGTGTACCTCATAGTTCCTCTAGAGGAGGAAGAGAGGCCGCAAACTATACTATACTCCAGGATGAGATGTTGAATACAAATCAGTGTTTACTTTGAAGTCAATGTTTACCTTAAATGCTCCTAAATGCCATAAATCTGTTCAAGCTGCTGGTGGAAAGCTAAATATCTTTTAGTAAAAAAAGTTTTCTTACTGTTGTTCTGAACTTGAAAGATGACATTTTTTTTAACTACACCATTGATACTGAGGTATGAGTTGTGTTGTAAGACCCTTAACATTCAAGGACTTTCATTTCAGCTATCCCGTTTCTATTTCGGGTATTTAGATAATCAGTGGTGGAAACTAACTAAGTACATTTACCTAAGTATTGTACTTAAATACACTTTTTAGGTACTTGTACTTTACTTGAGTATTTCCATTTTATGCTAATTTATACTTTTTACTCCACTGTATTAATTTGACAACATTAGTTACTAGCTATTTTGCATATATTTCATATCATCAGTCAATTATATCATATTATCAATACAAAATATAATCAACTAATAAATGATGATGTATTATTATAGATTAAACTAGCCAGTATTATATAAAGTAATTAAATTAGCTCCACCTTACCAAAGGCAACATTAAAGTGATTAACATGATAATGCATCAATAATGAGAATCCTGTAATATAATAAATATTGTTGAAATGGATGAGTACTTTACTTTAAAGCTGTAGTATGGAACTTTTGTCTCACGCCTCTGGCAGTGAGAGTAATTACACAAATACTGTTTACGTGCTTAAGAAAAAAAGTGGCATTCACATTAATGCTACGTTGCTGTAATCTCTCCCCACTTCCTGCCTGTCAAGGTATTGGGTAATACAGGTAGACTGACATACTGTGCAACCAATCAAAGAGCCAAAATAAGCAGCTACAGTGTGAAGAGCTGTAAGTGAGTGAGCAAGGTTGGTTGACGGCACTTTGTGTTTTGCTATTGTAAATACATTGTTGTGGAGTTAATAAATAACTCAATAACTCACTCTAATAACTCATTCTGCTGGCACGTCTGTTTCCACAGACACCAAACACCAGAGAGCTTTCCCTGCTGGTAATAAGCTTAGTCAGAATTATGTGAACTCCTTTAGCAAGGGCTTGAATGTAACGGACGTTTATTTATGTGTAAAAGTTGCACTATAGCTTTAATGTATATTTTGATGGTAATACTTTTGTAATTTGCAACATTTTGAATGCAGAACTTTTACTTGTAACTGAGTATTTCTAGACTGTGGTACTGTATTACTACTTTTACTTAAGTAAAATATCTCAGTACTTCTTCCACCACAGTAGATAATACTGAGATCCAGAATGCCTTACAGTGACTGCACAGGGGAAAGAGTCATTATTTAGAGAAATCTCCACAGGACATAATTTTTGCTTTTTCTTCATGATGTAGTTCTGTTAGTTTCACTGGTCTCTAGCGTGCGGTGCACGCTGGAGCAGTTTTTTGTAGTGTGAAGTGTGAAGTGAATGAGATGAGGGTCAGCACCTCCAAGTCAATGTACTGCTGCCCCCAAGTGAAGGAGTTCAAGTATCTTGCAATCTTGGTGACAATTGAAGGTAAAATCAACAGGTAGATTGGTGCACCATCCACAGGAAGCGGCATGACTGAAAGCCTGTAACGATGAAAAAGCTTTTGTCTGCGGCTCATAGTCCATAAATGTGATTCACCTGTGTCTTTCGTTGATGGACAGTTGTTGCAAGAGCTAACTGATTATTGTTATTGTTGTTATAACCAATTTTTTTAGAGTTTTCATTCTTCCAGAGTTTTTGGCAGTTACCAAACAGCTTCAGGTACATTACCACCATACTCTGAGCTGGAGTAGGGCCAACCTCGATTTGCATGTAGTCCGTGAAAACCAGGACAGATTGCAATCAGTTTTGTGATCTTGCCAATGGCGATGCATATGTCGCTAAGTGCAAAATAAATTGTTTTAAAGTGCTCATATTATGCTTTTTGGCTTTTTCCCTTTCCTTTATTGTGTTATATACTGTATCTTTTTTTGTGCACGTTATAGGTTTACAAAGTGAAAAAGCCCAAAATCCACCCCAAAGGGAATTACCATCTCCAACAGAAAACACTCTATTGTAGTCCAGCCTTTACTTCCGTGACGACTGTGCGTCACTTTGTAACACACGTTATAATGCTCACCTAGCTGCTAGCGTGGCACGCCCTCATACTCTGCTTCTGACTGGGTAGTAGTCCTTACCTAGCTACTGTGCATGTGCGACTCCCAACAAAGATGGAATAGAAGTGTGATGCCTCACTCGGTAGCTAAAACAGAGAGCTCAACACACAGGGTGAAAAGAGGAGCTGCAGCAATGTGCAGTACAACAAAAATATGTTTTTTGAAAATTAAACCATGTAAACCTATTCTGATAACCTCTAAATACAATTATGAACCTGAAAATGAGCATAATATGAACACTTTAAATAGCGAATACATGTGGCTGACATTGCAGTGTCTGGTAAAGTGGGTTCCAGACTTGTGAAAGCATTCAGTTGGCAACAGACAGGCAGGTCTAAAACATCTGCAACAGATAGTCAAATAAAAAAAACATATTTCAATGTTGGAGTTGGCAGAACATTGCACGGTGTCTGGACTCACCTTAGGGGTGAGGGGTAATGACATAAGACCTCCAGAAGGAGCATAGAGTACATGTGCTGCTATTTGCATTGAAAGAGGACAGTTAAGGTGCTTTGGGGATTTACAGTTGTAATACCATTGATGCTTCCCTGTAGCAGCTCGGGGCAGACCCATAGGTCTCATCCCAGGGGTTACAAATCCCATTTGCCTTATGAACATGGCAGGATCCCCCTAGAAATGTTATAGGACCATAGAATGTCTGGGCCACCATGACTGGGAGCTGAATTGGATCTTGGGACAGAGCTAAAACAGACACGTTATAGAAGTCAAACCTTTGTCTGTTTGTTTGGTTAAAGGACATTTCATAATTTTACAACGTGCTCATAACTGCTGTAAAAATTGAACTAATTTGTGAGGCCAATAAGACAGAGAAAGTTGACTTAAACATATTTAGGTGTTGGTTGTGTGGTACTGTGGCTCAGACATGTTTAATACCAGCAGTGACTCCACTCTGTTTTGACAACGATCATATAATAATAAAAAAGAAACTTTACTTCCTTCGGCCCCCAAAAATGGGAGAACTGAAAATTACATTTAATTACAAAAAGCAAAATAAAGCCAAGAGGAAAAAAGATAAACCCGTAAGAATAAAATGGAGAGAGAGAGAGAGAGAGAGAGAAAGAGAGAGGAAAAAAGAAGAAAAGGCACTAAAAGTGATTTCGCAGTCCAGTGGTGTCGCTGGATTATCAAGAAAATGAAAGCTACTGAGTCAGGGAGTATCAGGAAGCAAGAAAATGGAGCCAAGACAGATAACATAGTAAGGGAGAAGAAGAAAATGAATAAGAGAATGAGTGTAGTGAAAGCAGAGGTCTGTAAGACAATGTGAGGGGAAAGTGCAAAGAAAGAGAGAAAAGGTAAAAAGACTATATATATACGACACACAGTGAGATTATGAGTGCAATAAGACAAAAATGAGAATCACTTCACCCCATAGAGAATAATCAGTGGTTTCTTGAGAAGTAATATCTGTAATATTGTTTCGAAAAGTTACCAGCTCAGCTCTGAAATCATTTTTTGTTTTTAAGATTATTTTTTTGGGGCTTTTTTCCCTTTATTTGAAAGCGACAGTGGATAGACATGAAAAGGGGGAGAGAGATGGGGGATGACACGCAACAAAGAGCAGCAGGTCAGACTTGAACCCGCAAGGCTGCAGGACTCAGCCAACATGGGGCAGACGCTCTTACTGGGTGAGCTAGAGGCCAACCCTGAAATATGTTTTTAGTTAAAGAAGGGATGAAGTACTTTTTCCACATATCAGGCAAAATGTAAAAAGTATTCTGGCTGATCATGAGCAAAGGTTTCATAAAGAAAAAACAGTACTTTCCATTTGGCCAACATCTAGCATATGCAGCAAATAAAGCTGTGTACCAGTGTTGTTTGGAGCAAGCATCACCTGAGGAAAAAAGAAAGAAAGAAAGAAAGAAAGAAAGAAAAAAGAAAGAAAGAAAGAAAGAAAGAAAGAAAGAAAGTGATATAGTACTCTCCACCATCTCACATCTACATAAGAGGATTTATGAAGGTATTGTGTTCCAGCTTAAGTGTTCTATGCTGACAATATTACAAAATATTGCAGATGCCACTATAATTGGACTGAGAGGGAAATGTAAAAATCCCCGGTTCTGGTGTGCAGTAACAAATTCAACATATGTCACAATATAAATCCTTCCATCTCTGTTCCATTGCTTTGGCACTTTTAAGGTTCTTTAAGGTTTCATGTTTTACTGTATTTGTCTTTATAGAGTTTCACTTTTAATCAATTGACATCTTAAAATAACCCTGAGCATTAAAGGACAATTCCGGCGCAAAATGAACCTAGGGGTTAATAACGCATGATTACAGTGGTAGTGCTGGGCAATATATCGATATTATATCGATATCGTGATATGAGACTAGATATCGCCAGAATTGTCCTTTAAGGAACTTTCTTTTGGAAAATATTGCAATTTTATTTACAAGGCAGATAAGGTCCTTAAACTCTGCCAACTGTAACACACAGCTGTAAACTTCTCCAGTTTAAATTAGGATCGTAGAGCAGTGAATCCCTAATTTAAAAGGAACAGCCACAACCAAAAACTGAAAGTATGGAGGAGGAAATGATAACTGCCTCTATAGCACAACGTAATAAAATAAGGTTATAAACTCATGTAGATTAACTGCCCTAAACAGACTATACCGCTCTTGTTAACACAACCTTTTGTAAAATGTGGTGGGATTATGGAGCTATGAAAGATATTAACCCCAGGGACTGTACTTTCTCCCAGTGACTATGAATCAGTGCCAAATAAGCATTCAGTGCCTACAACATATTGAGCATCGTGTGGTGAGTGGGAGTATTCATTCATGTATCTTTAAACAATGCTGCCACAGCCAAATCAGTGAGAACACGATGTGTATTGTATGTATTACTGGAGAATATCAACATTATATCAGTATTACTGACAAAACAAAGGCACAATTAAAAATAAAAATGAATAAAACTGAAAATGAAATCACAAATTGTGTATTGGTGAACTACTTGATTCTCATCAATTGCAGTCTCACAACTTGAATGAAAAGTATTGTACATTTGACCTTAGCCTATAATCAGTTTTTGAAATCAGTCACAAAACAGGACTGTGAAAACACAGCTAACGTCTATTATGTCTTCCTTCACATCTGTCTACGGCGTCTGCTGAAAGGTAGACAAGGGAGGGAGTGAATACAAATGGCAGTATGCTTTATCTAAAAAGTCATTAGAAGATTTTGCGCTCAGGAGCCAGACTTCAGTGACCATAGATCAACTGTGTGCAGGAGTCCTCCCTTGTTCCTCCTATCTTACTGATTACATCAGATCAGCATGCCGGAGTGTTTTTTGCCTGGCTGGCTGGGTGGGCAGACTTCCCACATGTCTCCAGTGATGCCACGGCACCTGATCAATCACCCTCGGCAACTCTTTGGGGACCCGTAGGAGAGGAAGTGAGTGACGAAGGAAGGCATTGGTGGATTGAGGGTGTCTCGTTTGCATGCGGGATGGCAGGCAATGCATCAAAAGATGACAGCTATCCCATTCTTCCTTAAATAAGAGTGGTGAGACTCTTGCTGGCTGTGCCTTAACTTTAATCATTCATCTAAATAACTGTTGCAGAAGTCTGCTAGTGGAGGGGGCTGCAGCCAAGCAGGCTGCCATGGGCCTGGGGAATATGAAAACTGACATCGCGCCACTGGATTTCTCATTTCTAAACGTGTAAACATATATCTGACTCAGATTGCAAAAGCACAAAAGCGCTTGTCTTGATCACCCACAACCCTCCCCCCTCCTTCTCTCTCTCATAGATTTATGTATTGAACAAGCTTGAAATTCATCAAAGTTAGACTGAGCAGGTTCGGAGGAGGTGCAGGGTACTCGGGCTCTGGCAGCATGAGCGACGTGTTGAGCAGCTAAGTGACAGTGATTGATGCCCTCTGTGTTTTGCAACTTATCAAGCGCATATACACGCTCTGCAAACAGATAAACAGCAAAAACATTTGAGATAAATAAAGAATCAAATAAACTCAGGGGACTTGCAAAAAAGAAGAAGGGAAAAAAACTAACTATCTGCATAATGAATAGGCGAGATGGAAAGAAGGAGGGAGAAGAGAGGCAGAGATTCCCAGCGGGTGCAATTGAGCCTGGGAGACGTCAGTTGGGAAGGGATACAGGGACACGTGGGACAACTCCGACAAGTCACCCAGGCGGCAAAATAAAGCCGGCTTCCTCAGATTTGTTTCCAGAGCTCATCGGTAGGAGAGCTGGATGACGGATGGACTGGCGCTGGGCGCAACGTGAGCGTGTCAAAGTTACTCACCATAATAAAGACCTGCTCTTTTTTCTTCCATTCGCTTCCTTTTTTTACAGCCACCTGCGGTCCCACTGCCTACAACTTAACAACTTTAACTTTAATCTGCCTTTGTTTTTCTTCCTTTACCCCTCAATTTCTTCATCCTTCCTTTATTCAATCTCTGATCTGTCTTCCATCCCTTCTTTGGTCCCTTTTTTTTAATTCTTCATCATTCCTTATTTCCTGCATCTTTCCTTTTTCCATCTTTCTATCCTTCCAACACCTCATTCATAACATAATTGTAATTATGAGTTCATCGTGACACTTCTTTCCTTTCCAAATTTTCTAACTATCATCTGCAGTCCCGGCAGAACAGATGGGCATTGACTGAGTCAACTGTGCCGGCCCTGGACGAGCCTTCGTCCCCAAATTCAGACTAGCTAAATGTAATGTATATTACACGCACAAACAGCGCAGCCAACTTGGCGTCTTTCTCGCAAGACTTTACAGACCCTTTTTTAGTTTGCTCCGGCTCCTCTGGCAGCAGCACACCGTCTCTCCCTCTCATCTCATTTCTCGCCGTGTGCACGGCTGACACGAGTGAGTGACTATGGTAATGGGCAGCGGTGTCGCCAGGTTATTTTGTCAGGGCACCTCTTCCTAACTGGACGCGATGCGAACAAGTGATTATCAGATTGTTTTGGTGTTTCTCAATGAAGATGTTCTAACCTGCTCTGTGTTAGCGAACAGACTAAGCGGCATGTGGCTTGTTTGAAAAACCTCTCGCTCTGGCTCTATTTTTTCAAGGTTTCGCACGCGTCCTCCATCTCATTGGTCAAAAAAAGAACTGAAACTGCACTCCAACTATATAGAAACAAGGCCGACAAAAGGTAACTTACCTTAGCAAATATTAGCCGTTTGTTGACAGAACAATAGTAAAATGCCAACCTGGCTGAGTTTCAGAGGAACACACAGCAGTGAAAGGCAATGTTGGCAATGTTGGCTCTGGATTATTACAATAAGAGAAAACACTGTTATGTCAACCTTCACTCCTTCACATAGGCTACCGGGACTGTTAGGTAACAATCCGATCACGATTGTTTTGTGGTTCGTATCCTAGCTACTGGCTTGACCTCTGTGAGTTGATTGTTAAAGCAGTAACAAGATCTCGGAGAACAAAGTGACACAAAGCAGGGTTCAGTTCACAATGTTCTAAAGGTTAAATGAGACACACAAGGATATATACATTTTCTAACAATCGCTGCATTCACTTCGATGACGTGAAAGTAGATAGATAAGAAAGAGGATCCATGGAAAAGGAGGACTGGTTCAAGATAGGTTCACACAGATACATCTTCAGAACGGAAAACAGTGTAACAATTTATGATACAAATTCATGATACCAATTAAAACAGATGAGAGAGGCTTTCTTCAGCGTTATAACAGAATGGAATGTAACAGATTCACAACAGTGACCCTCTCCGTGATTGTAATTGACTGAAAAAAAGCAGTGCTGGCTAAATGTCACAGCAACAAAAAATCTCATCTCGCCTTGCTGTGTGCAATCGTTAGTAGTATATCTAGTTTTTCGCATTCCATGTGCCACAGTACGCAGCTCGATGTATGTTAGGGAGAGGTGTTAACCAGGAATTTTTTGACTGCTAAAAAAGCATAAAATTGTAATCGAAAAATTACCACTGGATAAGCCTGTTCATGTCATGTTTACTTGTATCACTCTGCTGGTCTGAAATCGATCTATATCTTAGCAGTGTCAAGATGTGTAAATAGCTGCATTTCCACTGACCTGTTAAATATATTAACTGTATTTTAACTTCAGATCAGTGGAAATTCAGCCCAGGAAATAGAATACAGACATGCATAATTATGTATAGATAGGGAGGATGTGCTGTATAACCAGCCTGATCAATACACTCAAGTGCTTGTGTTAACATTGGGGCCGCTCACGTAAACCTAAAACTATGACTAGCTTCTGATGTGACTAGCTTCTGATGGTTCCTTCCCTAATTCATTCCTCACACATTCGCTATTTTCTATCCTCTCCCTTTTATTTCCTCCTTAATACTCTGATCCCGCCATCCATCGTTTTCGTCCATACATTTCTCATTTCTCCATCCTTGCTTGCTTTATTTCCTCCTTCCTTATGTCTTCCCACATCTCCATCCTACCATCTGCCCACCCACATATGATTTTGAGAATCGTGACTTCCTAAATCTGTAGACCCTTCCTTTATTTCCTTCGTTCTTCCTTTTCTGCATCCTTCCATTCATTCACCCACCCAACAATCCACCCATCCGTGACTACAAGACCAAAGTTATAACTAGCTCCTGATATTTCCTTCCTTCCTTAATTTCTTTGGTTCATCTTCATTAATTTATTCCTCAAACCTTTCTCTCTTTATTCATTTTCTCATTGACCCATCCTTCCTTCCTTCCTTTATCTCCTCCTGTTCCAGTGGTCTCTATCCTTTCATTCATCTATAACTAGAATTACGAATTCTGATTGTTCCTTAATTTCTTTCATACTTCATCCTTCTACTTCCCTTCCTTCCATCCTTACTTTCTTAATTGATTTTTCTCTCATCTCTATATTATTCTTTGCTTTATTCCCTCTTTCCAGATGTCCTTTTATTTCTTTACCGTTCCACCCATGACTAGACATGACTAGAGTTACTCTACTACCTAATAACTTCCTCCGTCTTTCCTTCCTTGATTCCTTTCATCCCTCATCTCTCTTGCATCCCTTTTCTTCTTCCATTTCCTCACCTTTGCATTCTTCCTTCCCTTATTTCTCTGCACCCATCCGCACATCCGTGACTAGCTCCTGATAAATCCTTCCTTAATTTCAGTAACCCCTCATCCTTTATTCAATCCCTCCATTTGTCCTTCCTGACTACTTTCCTTCCATCCTGCTGCCAGAGCCCAGGACTCCCTGATTTGGGAGTCAGCAGACTTTTGGGATGTAATAGGATGATTAGACAAAGATGAAAAGACTAAGCGTTTCCATGTCTGCTTCTTCCCTGCTGTGAAGGACAATTTCCATGCGTTTGTGGCCTAAGCTGAGTGGGGCTGATCGGGGGCAAAGCTCAAACCTGTGAGGGGATACATGGCTCTCCGGTTTGGGGCACACTGTCTTCACCGGGGCTGATGGCAGAGTTAATTGGAGAGAAAACAGTGGGAGGTGCCAATGAATAAAACCCCTCAGAGATGCCGGCAGCAGGACACGGACGGCATTCACCTTTCACTTCAAGGTTAGGCACACACGCGAAAACACACAACTACTGCTACTGAAGCGACAAGGTTCCTGCAGTATCATTTGCATAGAAAGCACAAGATTAGCTCCACTTTATTCTGTGAGAGTAATTTGATTAAAAGGAGCTGGAAATAACACGATGGATAAGATAGATAAATATAAGACAACACATACACATTCAAGTGCACAATGTATAGCAAGTTTTCTCCTCTCCTGCCTTTTGGATGCCTTTGCCAGTGTATAAATCACCCTGCTTCAAGGACGCAGCATTGGGACCCCTAACTGGGATCTTTCACATCCACCATCTGGACGCAAAAAAACCAGAGTGCTGACCAGCGGCCCTGCTCTCATTCTGTTGCTCAGGACGAGCTGCAAGATGGGGGTTGGGTGTATACTGTAGATAGCAACCTAACGATCCAATGACTGCTTAGTGTGTCCTGGACTTCATAAAAAAATCCTCTCTGCAGATGAAAATGAATCGAATAGAGCAGTAATGAAACTGTTTGAGAGAGCGACAGAGGCCAGAACAGACAAAAAGAAAAGAGAGAAGCCGTCAGTGTTGCTGCTCATCCAGAACTGTCCCAAGTATTCTCTCTACTCTCTCCCTCTCTCTTTCCTCTTCACTCGCCCTCCTGCAGAGACGTGTCCTTCTATCATTCGACTTGGTTTCACACTCCGAGACCCAATATCAGAGTAGATATGAATGAAATGAACACAGGATTGTCTTTCCACAGACAATTGTGTCCACTGCGGTTATTTGTGTCATGCTATCCACTAGTGTTAGTAGGCCTTTATCTCTCTGGGCCTCTCACTCGTCTGCCTGCCTGCTGTCTTTCCATCAGGCCAAAAACATTACTGAGGACAGCAGTATTCCTCTTTCTCTCCCTGTCTACCTGATGGGACAGTCACACACACACACACACACACACACACACACACACACACACACACACACACACACACACACACACACACACACACACACACACACATCATTCTTGATCGCAGATGCCCACATGCATCATACACATATCTGGTATTAATGCTGAAGCCTACATATATCTGAAAATGTATTTACTTTATCCAGTGATGCAAATAGGGCTGCAACTAATTATGATTTTTTATTTTTATTTTTACATAGCTGATTAATCTGCAGATTATTTTCATGATTTATCATTGGTCTATAAAATGTCACAAAATAGTAAAAATGGCCATTACAATTTCCTGAAACACAAGGGGATGCCTTTATAAATTGCTTGTTTAGTCTGATCAACAGTCTAAAACCAAAAGATATTCAATTTATAACACATAAAACAAATATAATCTGCAAATTTTCACAATTGAGAAACTGGAATTAGAAAAAAATCTCCCTTACTAACAACTATCAATTGATTGCAAATTATTTATCTGTCAATCAACTAATGCATAAATCCCCAAAATCCAATAATGCCATGCCATAAAGCCATACTGCTAACTGATATGCAACATTGCATGCAATGGCCAAATACAACCAGAGATATATAAGATCATTTGTATTGATTAAAACTTTCTTTATAGCTTTGGTTATTGTTTCTGTTCTGATAGCATTTTACTCACCAAGTTAGCTGCTGAGAACAACCAAAACTGCAATTTTGAGATCAATACGATATTGATATTTTTTTAACAAATCCAAAAAATGTAATTCTTTTTTACATTAGTACAAACATTTTGATAAGGATCCCTTTAATTGAGTTATAATAAAATTGTGATCAAATGATGTACTGAGCAGGATATTTTACAGTTGTCCTTGCTCCTTGTTGGACAAACTATGCTTCTAAATCACCTCAAACACATCTTTGGCATTTCCCAACGTCAGTTTCTTTCTTACTTATCAGCCGACATATACGATACAGATATATCCCTTAGATAAGAATCCCTTATTACACATTAAAACTGTGTGTGTGCACAGCTAAAACAAGCAAGGTTAAAACCAAGAAGTTGATCTGTGAACTGTAATGGGACTCTACAATAGACAATTTGAGTAACATATTTACTGTTCACCTTCCTTTTCAAGTAAAAGAGTTTAGAACCCGTATAATCATCTGGGTATGCGTTTCTTGCCCCATCTGACTTATTTTTAGTAAAGTCTCTGTTTACCCAGATCTTAGCAATTAACTAGATAAGTACAATCGTAATTATCCTTGGTATAAACGATAACGTCATATTAACACATTAGCCAACCCTTCCTTTGTATGACTTCTGCAAAATGAAAACCTTCAAAAAAAGTTTTTTTCTCAGTTACAGAGAACTTGTAGCAGGAAATTTGTATAGAAAGTTAAATTGCGGCACTGCTATGATAGCTACATTTGTATTAGTGACCTGCACTCATTCACACTGCTTGTGTTGATTCAACAGCGATAAAAGGCTCTGGACAGACCAAGACATGTGACTAATAGTCCAGCAGGATCTGTGGTTCAATTACTGGGTAGGGCAGCTCTCCTCTGCCCCTTGGCTAGATGCTTTACTGGAATAGCTTCAGTAAACACACACACACACACACACACACACACACACACACACACACACACACACACACACACACACACACACACACAGCCTTTATAAATGTGATGTCACTGACCAAGGGATATCAACACTGTTACATTTCTCTCCCTCGTTTTTTTCCTTAAAGATATGTCCAGAAGAAACACATTGGAAGATTGGATATTGGCACTATCTAAATGAATGTTTTTAGGCCCTGGGGAGGCAATGGCTCACTGCACCGTCTGGGTCTTTAAAAATCAGGTGACAACCGATGAAAAGCTTGGCTGAAGCAGCTTATCCACAATGAGTGACAAAACTCAGGAAATGAATACTGACCTATGAGGTCTTTTGACAGTTAGTGGGTGGGAAACCAGTTTCAGCTGGATTCCTAATTTCACTCAACTAGCAACTGGTCTCTTGTAAGTTTGAATCCATGGACTCGTAAGGTACATCTTGGGCAAACAAAATTGATTTACTGAAAGATGTCAATTCCATTATGTTCCGTGTAGCACAGCCTCAGTTTTGGACACTATCTGTGTTTAAAAACAAAAGCA
This sequence comes from Sander lucioperca, assembly GCF_008315115.2. Lineage (NCBI taxonomy): Eukaryota > Metazoa > Chordata > Actinopteri > Perciformes > Percidae > Sander > Sander lucioperca. Next base: position 8,460,858 of record NC_050178.1, on the reverse strand, counting down.
GATCGGCCTTGGCATTCACAGAAGCAAAAAAAATGATGAACGACAAAGCATGATTAGAATTTTCTTGAGCTCCCCCACTGGTCCAACCCGACCTACAGTGACAAAACTGAACTGACTGACACACGCACACACCAATGCCCACACGGCGTAAACACAAGACGGGTTTAAGGATCTGGCATGCTTCCAGAGCAGATGGGTGGGTGGGGTAGGGGAGTGGGGTGGGCCTGGTGGGTGGGGGGAGCAGGAGAGCGCCAATCTGTCATTTCTAACAAGCCAGGAGACTTGCAGCCAGGGCAGGTCACAGACACAGGACACACACACACACACACACACACACACACACACACACACACACACACACACACACACACACACACACTCTCACGCTCACTCCTCGTCCTTACGCAGGCATCACATTCCAACTGTGGCATTCCTGCTAATTAAAACACAAATTAATGATCCAAGCAAGTGAGACAGGCTGACTCTCCCTCCCTCTAGTCAATATTTAGCCTTCATCTCGGTTGCATCTGCCTTTGCATTGGCTTCTCAGTCTTATTCCTCTTCTCTTTTGTTTAACCTTTTTTTTAATACTATTTTCCTTTTGTCTTTTTATGTCTTCTCCTCCAAGATATGTGAGAAAAGCACTAAAGGAATGATGTGCAAACACAACCTGTTTCTAATTTGTCAATCAAGAAAGAAAAGGCATCATTTGCATACTGAAATCCAGCTTGTAGGAGGAGACAAATATGCTCAGAGATCTCTCCAAGGGGTTGTATAAAACCTTTTGCATGTTGAAAATACAGTCATTAACTGCCATTAAAACAAAGGTTATTATCAAAAAACTTTTCAACGAAATTTAGTCCAGTTTCAACAGATGGCTCGACAACTTTCCTGTGCTGTTTTCAGCTGCTCTAACAAAAACCACCTGAGACTTTGGCAAAAAATAGAAAGTAAAAGCCAAAAGCCTTTCCGCCATAAAATCAATTCTACTTTTATAAATCTCTATTAAATGACAAGGAACAATGACTGTCATGGAGTCACCAGCGAGCCGCCTCCACATGTCGCTTACCTCTTTTAATTAGTCCATACAGCATGCTGACATCCAGACTGGGAAGGTCCAAGAGAAGCCGTAACATTATGTGAATGTTATGTTAGTTAGGTTTAGAAAAAGATCCTGGTTTGGGTTCAAATCATCTGTTACATTACTTGTATTCCGGTTACCCACGTGATACAGAACATGATGTAGTTCTGGTTTTTCCGTAAAGTAAAAAAAAAAACTTGTTTATTTTTTTTTCAAACGGGACACGAGTGAAAGTCCTGTTTGTTTGACAACTAGAGTCGCCGCCACTATAAATGTAAATATGACTTGTAATTACTTACAATGGGAGCTTTTTTGAGGGAAAACAGTCTCGATAAAAAAAAAACTATAAAAAAACTATAAATACAGGTAGCCATGTAGTTATATCCTAACTTGCTCTGTCTCTTTGAAGATCCTGCATTTTTTGGATCTCTTACAATAATTTTACATAAGCGTGAAATCATCGGCTCATAACTTGGAGAAACATTGAGGAATGGGGTGTGTAACTCGCAGAACAAGTGCTAGTAGTTCTCCCTTCAGAGCTGCACTGCTGAATAAATTGCTTGTTCTGTGATTGTATCTGTTATTCTTTCAGGAAGAACAGTGATGAATTCTGGGGCAAAGTCACAGAAAACAACAACAAGTCTGGCAGTGCTCCTCAGCGGTCCAGGACACCTTGCCCACAATGCATCAGTGGAGGGCTGACCTTGAGTGCTAGACATTAAGTTCAGGAAGCATCATTATTCCTGCTTCCCCGCTGCATGGCTAAGAATAGAAACACAATCACTCACTTATCATCTCCATATATCTTTTCTTTCTAGTTTTTTTTTTTTTTCATCATTATTTTTGATCAGGACTAAAAGAAAGGAAAAAAGAAGGCAAAGGAAAGAAGTACATAACGTACTGTAGTACATGTGGGCCTCAGTAAGGAGGATTAAATGAGCAGTAGAACGTTTATGAACGCCAAATTAATATGGAACGTGTGTCTAATGTCTCGCTTAACTTAAAACACAAAACAACTTAAACAAAAGAATGATGTCCTTGTTTTGTCTTTCGTCTGTTTGAATAAACTGGAAAAATGACACCTTACAGATGGGGAAAGAACAAGTTTTTTTTTAAACACATACAAATCACCTACTGGTAACAGTACAGACCCTCCATCTTTGTTTCCTTCCCTTCAGCCCCAGTTGGGGCTCTGGCTTACAATCAATACCTTTCACCGCTAAGCTAATCTGCAATAATAAAGGCATTACAGGCAGGGAAAAAATAACACCAAATCGTATTAAATATGGGAGATGGTCTCTTCCCTTCTATGTCTTCCTCTCTCTTGTTGCCTAGGTGAGCAGGAATCTGCTCCATTGGACAAATCACAGAAGTTGTCTGATCCCTAAATGTTCTGGGATGATCAACAGGCTCAGGATCAGTGGGTATTGTGGGTTACAGGTAGAGTTTGAAGCTTAGCATTCTGCTCAACTCTCATACCAGCCATGGATATTTCACAGGTTTGCCTTTTATATTCAGTCTGTGGCTCAGTGGAGCACTCATCTTTATTTCATTTTATGGCATTTTTTAATTTTAGCTGAGACTTTTTTTTTTTTTTTTTTTTTTTTTGCACCCTCCTCCTCTTCCTCCTCCACCCCCTTCATCCTTCCTGACAACCCCCTCTGCTGACTGAATCAGTAATGACATTATGCATCTTGCACTCTGAAGCTTTCAGCAAAGCAAGCACCAACTTCTAGCAATCTGATTTCTGCCCTTACTGCACCAAGCCTGGAAAGAAAGATATTCACATTGTAAAAACACCTATGCCCCGTGTTTTTCTTACACAATGAGCAAAAATCTACTAACCAGCCATTCAGCATCTCACCACTTTGATTTAGAGTCACAAATGTAATTTGAAAATTACACTTAAAATGTAATATTTCATTTAGGGTCAGTTCACCCAAATCACAAAAAACACATTTGCCCAGGTTAATTGATTTCTGCTGCTGAGACGTCTCTCACCTAACCAATATAATGAAGCTAATGTCACCCAAAGTTTTTTTTTTCCAGAAACAATGTTTTTAGTTACTATTTCTTTGGTAAACACAAACAGTATTAACAATGCTGTTATATAAATATATAAATAAATAAATAAATAAATAAATAAATAAATAAATAAATATATATATATATATATATATATATATATATATATATATATATATGGGTGGGTATATCTGGGGTGTTAAGACCAGTGGTGGAAGAAGTATTCAGATCCTTTACCTTAGTAAATGATAAAAATACACTTAATAATATAAAATAAGATAAAAAATACTCCATTACAAGTAAAAATCCTGCATTTAAAACTGTAATAACTGTATATAAAAGTATAAGTAATATCGACAGCATAAAGTACCAAATGCAGGCAGAATGTCCCTGTTCACAGTGGTAATATTATATATAATAACATTGGATGATCATTTCTGATGCATTAACATTTGCACAGCATTTAAATGTTGGCCGAGGTGAAGCTCATTTAGTTATTCTATCCAGTACTGTTGGCCACTTTGACTGTTTAATTCTGCATCACATTTAGATCGGAATCTGCATTATAACAAGTAAGCGGTCAGAAAAATGTAGTGGAGTGGAAAGTACAATATTTATTCATATACTTAAATGTGAAGTAAACGTATGAAGATGCATAAAAGAAAATATATAAGTGAAGTACAAATACCTTCAAATTGTTCACTACTTAAGTGAATGTTACTTTCTATCAGACGGAGCTTTTCAGATCGACTCATTACAGTTGGCTCGGTCTCAAGGGGCAAATTAACCCACAAACACACCAATCTAAACACACTGGGTTAGCTTTGCCAATACACCCTCAAGTCAATACAGCCGGCAGCCCACTTTTTATTTACACTTTTGTTCATGGTCTTGTAAAAGCTGTTCACAGGCCCCCTGGACTTTCCCAATTAGCTGGTGATTGAAATTGAGCTTTCTTGATAGAGCCAGAATTATAACAAATCCACATAAAGTAAATTTAAAATTTAATTCACGCTACTGTGTGTACAACATGCTTCATTGATCGTCCCAAAAAAAATAAAATGAAGCATGGATGTTGAGAATAAATTGATAAATCCAAAAGTTATCACGCTCCATTCTTAAAATACAGAGTTTGGTTCTGAGTCCTGATTGGGCAAAACATCTTTCTAAGCTACTAAATACTAAATAAGACACAGTAAATGCCCTACGAACACATGACAAATAACCCTAAATAAGTACTAGTACTAAAGCTGTATTGCTGGGGGGAGGAAAACTGTTCTTTATTGGTTATGTGTTCCTCCACTGTTGTATAGGAACACTTGCGTTGTAAAAGTTAATCACAGCCTCTTGTGCCAAACTGCTTTTAGCTATTTTGCATTTTAGATAATAACAACACACAAAGACAACATGCAGAGTTCCTCTACCAATAAATAGGTTTTGATTTAAAATACTGTATTTTAGTAACTATTTTAGATGTATCATACTTTTGTTTGAACAACATGCCATGAATGAAAAAAATACTCCTTCAGAGGGAACACGGCACCCAACATTAACAAAACTAACTGAGAAAAAAATGACTGAATTTAAATGAACTGTCAGCGGAGCCAGTCGCTGCATAACATTATTGAAACCACTCATGAGGACAAGCTCATTTAACACAAATTTACAGAAATCTACAAAACATTTTCTCTCATGTCTCCTTCCTGTAACGTTACTTTCAAAACAAATAGTGAGCTTGTTATAAAATAACTAGAGTTACCACCTTGCAGTTGTATGCCTTCGCCAAGCAGTCAAGTTGCAGTTTACATCCATGTCTGTCTATACCCATATAAATAATTTGAAAGAAATTTTATTTTAGGGTATTAAGTGTATTAAGTGTATTTTGTCATAATTAGCGTATTTATTCTTGAGTTATGGTAAAATACAGGTTTTGTGAGATCATCTTCACCATCAGTTCATCCTTAAGTCAAAGTGGACGTTTGTGCCAGATTTAAAGAAATTCCCTCAAACTGTTCCTGAGGTATCGCGTTCAAGAGAATGGGATGGATGGACAACCCGAAAACATAATGCCTCTGGCCATGGCTGTCGCTGGTGCAAAGGCATAAAAACTGATTGAAGAATATATCAATAATTAAGTTCAAAAGTGTCATAGAGAGTTTGCAGAAAACAGCAATGTTTTTTTAACTGTAACTATATATTGCGTATTTGCAAAGCCTAAACATAATGGGTGATTGTCAATAATCATAATTAATTATTATATTATTAAACATTAAATCATTAGCATTACTTTTAAAACATTCTACAAAATAAGTTTTAGTAGTACAATCCTACAAATGAGAAAACAGCAATGTTTTTTTAACTGTAACTATATATTGCGTATTTGCAAAGCCTAAACATAATGGGTGATTGTCAATAATCATAATTAATTATTATATTATTAAACATTAAATCATTAGCATTACTTTTAAAACATTCTACAAAATAAGTTTTAGTAGTACAATCCTACAAATGATGCTAATGTTTTCACATACTGACACTGACAATCCCATGTCTTATGCTCATCCACTTTGCTGACTTAATAAAGAGCTTGTATTGCTTATTTTGCTAACTGCATTGCATTGTAAAGTTATGCCATTCAATTATCTGCCTGCAAAATAATTTTCCAGATTTTTCTGATGCCGTAAAAAAGAAAAAAGAAAATGTAGATTTCAAGCAATAGTGTTGCACAAATCCACAAATACTGCATGTACATGTAGAAAACCTCTGCGACACCTCTTTATCTAACATGACATTCAGTCTGATCAACAAAACAAGTCCGAAATTATTTGAGAACAGATTGCAATCTCCTTTTCTACGATGAAAAGGAGACGCAGGGGTTTGAAATGTCAATGAAGAACAAGAATGAAATCATTAACTAAACCATTTGGCAACAGAATCTAATCTTTGCTACATCAGACATTGTAAATGAAAATGGGTGGGTGGGTTGATATCTCAACAAAGAACATTTGTTATCACAGATTAAAATCAATTCTTTCCAAAATAAAAATCATTGTGGAGGCAATGTGCATAAAGACATCAGAGGTGTTTGGTGTAGCTGGTAGGAGGGGTACAAAAAGCATGGTTTAAAACCGAACTATTTAAGAACACACATTAAATCTCAAAGCCTTTTGTAATCTACGTCATGTAAAAGATAATAACTGGAGCAAAAAGTGTATCTGATACAAATATGAAAAAAATGGTGGGGGAGGAATGTGAATTACAGAATTGATATGGGTGACACAGGGGGGTTCTGGAAAGCACTGACCTTGTGGATTAAACATCCAAGAAAATTACAAAAAACATTTATCAGCAACATTCATTTGTAAATCTCATTTTAATCTCTATTTAGTGGATGTGGCAATCTCCAAACAATGCACATCCAGTTAAATACAAATTGCTTTGCCTGATGAGATTTTGTAAGATGTGATAAACCTCGAGGCACACAACAATGTGGGAACAAAATTTGTGGACGCATCATTTTTAATATTACTCTAAGGTTAAATCATCAAGTCCATCTCAAGAATGATGTTCAGATAGTAAACTACGCCATAAATTCTGGGTGTTTGTCGCTCTCGAAATAAGTGTTTACTCATTCAAGGTCTACACAGGGATTTTTGATCCCAGACTACTGCAGAGGTACGTATATCTACAATAGTATGTTTTTTTTTTTTTTTAAGCCTTTTGGCGGTTCTATTTTACAAGGCAACAAGGTAGTAAATCATTCACAGGTATCTTTTTAATCTCTCTCTTTCTGTCCTTGTGTGTTAGATTTATGTGGCTCAGCAGGCCACCAGGACACGATGCTGGCCCCTCAATACTCTGCCGTCTGATGTAGCAAGACATGAGATCATGCTGGCCTCCTTATCTCAACTGCAAGAAAACATACAACCACATCAAGTGACAGAGAAAAAAATATAAAGGAAATGAATACCTGGAAAACAAGAGGAGTCGGGATAACACTGAGGAGTAGAGGAGGAGGTAGTAGAAGTGGTACAGAAGGGAGAACTAAACATGACGCTAGTGACTCTGTAGGCCTACTTTGCTCACATTGACAATCACGTTGACAATGCGAACCTGCTGATATTTAGCAGGCATGTTTACCATTGTCACCATCTTAGTTTTGCATGCTAGCATGCTATAATTTACTGATTAGATAAAAAAGTTAAGGGAACACCAACATGATTACAATTGAGGGGAGCATGAAAGTGTGTACTAAGTTTCATTGCAATACATCCAAGAGTTGTCAAAAAAAATCATGAATATCTGCACATAATGTCATGGTGATCCATCCAGTTATTGTCGAGATATTCAGTCTGAACCAAAGTGGTGGACCAAGCAACATGCTAGCCACCTTGCACCCTAGGGTAGTCGACATGAGGCCAAATTAAAATCACCAAAGTCATTCCTTTTTGCAGTCAAAAATCAATATCAAGGTAATTTTGAAATGTATTGGTTTTTATTAGCGAAAGAAAGATATGGACCCCAGAAGGACTAGACACCAAGTTGTGGAAGCTAATGAGAATCTAGGTAAAGAATAAAGAATAGTAAAAGGAATGAAAAGCTATTTAGGAGAACATCTGAAATCCTCCTCTAGTCATCAAACCTCTAAGTGGGCAGGCCAATGTCCGTGTTTGATTGACAGTTGAGCCAGCAGGGAAATGGGGAGACAATAAACAAACAAACAACCATATTCAAATCACGTCTGTCCACGCAGACAAAGTGGCAGCAGTCAATACAGACTGGGCACACTGCCATGAAACCAAAAATATGAAATATAAATGGGTCCCTTTCGGCTATTTTTTCTTAAAAAAGGACGTAATTATGACAGTGGATCTGTATCCTGTAGCAGAAAAAAACCCCACACAGTTTAATTTCAAACTTTAAGTTCAGTAAACATAGAAAATAAAACATTGTTTTATAACTGAAAAGTGTGTTACAAATGAAAAAATGAAAGAAATAAAGACTTCTAAAGTCCTGCAGTGTGTACAGGATGAGTTGAATGCATCACAGAGCTCGCAAACTAACCAGATTCATTCAAGTGATCACTGTCTTTTCATCCCTAAACTGTAGTTAGTTGAACTTCACGCAGTCACTCATGAAACATATTTCACTACAGCAGACATGCACTAAGAATTTAAAGTTATACTGTTGCCAACTTCTCTGCCCAAAGTCATAAGGAGTGGAAGAAGAATTTGATCAGCGTTCCCACCGGTTGGTCCGTCAGGGGGTTACACTGATTCTGCTGATGCCCTTCTTGTTAAAGTGACTATATGTAACTTTTTAATGTTTCTGAAGCTCTGTCAATTTTCATACAATAGTCTTAAATGACCTGTAACAGCAAACAAGACTAACAGTGAAAAGAACGCTATTTTTATATAGTTTTTAGTAAGGCCTCTGCCTGGTTTCGATTTTTCCCGCAAAGTCACAGAATGATTTGCGGCAGGTAGACAACGCTACAGTAACACATTCTGACGGGTCACAGATTTCTTTGGAACGCCGGAAAAGCCTGGGTTAGCGTATCCAGCCAGCAGAGCCAGGTAAAAGGAAGCAGGAGATTTCTTTATATAGGCCTAATTGTATTTTAATGTTATTTTAGAAGTTATCTGATGTAGTTATGACTGATACTGGGGCAGGACCATCACATGAAAAGGAAATTAAAAGAACAACTAGAAGCTAAAAGGAAAAGGGAAAGTGAAAGACAACGGGCGATAATGTGAGTTAACTTCGGTCGGGCTTTTAATTGATCAAGACAATTACGGGATTGTAAATGATTCAAAACCGACCCCACTATTGGCCCTCAGGTATGTAATATGTCTATTTCATTAATAAAATAACTTTACAATGCGCCATGTGGTTGTACAGCCTACATTCAATTACGTCCCCCTTCCATTTTGCACAGACGTTTTTATTCCTTTTACTCCGTGTTTGTGATGGCCTGCTATTTTCTCCCCGTAACGTTACTTGTGTAAAGCGTCCTTGGGTTTCATGAAATGCGCTATATTAATCTAAGTTATTATTACATTCATTGCTACAACGAACTCTTAATGCTTTGGCTCGTGACAGTGACATTGATACCCGGTTTAGCTCACGATACATCCAGAGTAGGCTATGTTACCGTATGCAACACTTGAAATGCAAAGATGCAACTGTTACTTATTCTCTTAGTGTAAATGAATGATTTTCTGTCTGAGAAAAACATTCATCACAACTATGTGACCTCCCAGTAACGCTAACTCAGTAATCTACAGTGGGTAATACAGCACCGTAAAGAAAACACCTTTACGACAGCAGGTGTGGTAAAAACACTACCACTTTTGTCCAAAGGGGCCGCTAGAATCAACACAAACTGAAAGTTACATATAGCCACTTTAATGCTGCATTACATTGTTCACACTCTCCTCAGCTGAACATACAGACAGCCTCTTGCTGGTGCAGCATGTGTGTGTCGCAGTCTGTCTGTCACTTCCCAGCCCTTATTCTCTGTCTGTCTGTAAGGTGCATTTAGGTACATTACAGTATGTCACTGTCACTGACTGGTCATGTCGCTACATGCAGGTTGGGGTCTGGTCCAAGTGTCGGCCGGGGGGAGGGTGACATCTGGTGAGCGAAGTGAACCTGGGCTTCAGGGAACTGGTTCCATCTGTGGTTTTCTGACCAGGACACACAGAGAGAAAGCTATTTCTTTTTATATGAGTATATATTTTTATATTTATATACTCCAGCTGGGAGTCAGAATGAGTGACAAAGACTGCAGTTCCAGCTTTGTTTATTAAGGCCAGGGTCTAAATTTGCATTATAACCTGAACATTCATACACTGGGTTTGATTAAAAAGAGAGGAGTTGTTTTAGCTAGCTAGTTCTGGTGATATATAAAGGTTCAAAGTTATTTTAAGCTACATTGAAATGTGATTTTGGCAGAGGTGGAAAGAATTTTGTACTCAAGTAAAAGTACTGTTATTTTAAAGAAATAGTACTTGTGTTGAAATGTACTTTAATAAAAAGTAGGTCAGTTAAAATGTTAAATGTTACTTTAATTCCTCAAAATATAGGTAATGTTATTCTCTTCTAAATCTCACAAGGTCCATTTTTGCCATTATATAATAATCTTGAAAACACTGAGTCTGAACTAATCACTAACCTGAGAAAAGAGGTTTATATTATGGTGACAAGCAGAGCTGTATTTTGAATTTAAACTGAGCAACACTCCCTACTTCTGAATTAAAACTAGAGAAGGCATTGGAGATCTAAAATCAAACACGATTCAGAGACTACATTGCATTATATTTTAATCACCACAGATTCTTTTCAAAAGTGAATAGCTGAGGTAAGCTTTTCAGCTAAAACAAAACCAACAAATCGTCCTACCTAAAATGACAAAATAGATATTAATTAATTAATTAATTCAACCTCTTAGTGAAGGTTAGAGAACGACCTTGTCATCATAAACTAGTTCGCTCAGTTGTCAGGGACTTGTAGATGTTCAAATGTCCATATTTCTGAGCACTTTAAAGTGCCCATATTATGAAAAAATCACTTTTTCTGGGATTTGGGGTGTTCTTTTGTGTCTCTGGTGGTTCCACACTCATACAAACTTTGAAAAAAATCCATCCATGCTGTTTAGAGTGAGATACAGTTTCTGAATGTGTCCTGCCTTCAGTCTCTGGGTGAGCTGTTCAAAATCGGCACGGCTTGTGACGTCACAAGCCGAAACGAGCAGGCTAACCGCAACCATTAGCTCGTAGCGTTAGCGTTAGCATGCTAACGCTAATGCTAACGCTAGCATGCTAACGCTAATGCTAACGCTAGCATGCTACCTCGTTCTCAATAGCAAAGCACTGCTACAACACACACAAGTTCACCATAATCTACAAAAGAACTACTTCCATGTGCGCCCTCATTTAGAAGTCTCCCAGCTAATCCTGCCTTGTAACTGACCGAAGTTGTAGAAACAGTCTTTCTTTTACTGTCTATGGAGCTAGCTAGCTGACATGATCTACATCTGAGCTACTGGGCATGTGCAGTGCAATCAAAGATAGTACAGAAGAAGAAGAAGGAAAGAGGTCTCACTCTGTAGCTAAAACAGAGACCAGCTGAAAAGAGGATCTGCAGCAGTGAGAGAGAGCACTGCAGTACAACAACAATATGGTGTTTTTTGAAAATTAAACCATGTAAACCTATTCTGGTACAACCTTAAAATACAATTATGAACCTGAAAATGGGCATAATATGGCTGCTTTAAGGACTTAATGTCAATGTTGACTTAAAAGATAAAATTAAAAAATAGAGAGTTGATTCATCTCCTTGAAAACAATAACTGAAAAAACAATCTCACCACTAGGTCATTGGTTAGGACTGAGGAGAGATAGTGCTCATGGAGACAGGATGCGAGCCAAAGTTTCTTCATCTAACTATCCACCCCACCCTCTTCCTTCAGAAGTTTAGAGGCGCTAAAGCAACGTCCAATACTTCAGTCACTGATTCCAAAAGAGAAACAGTGAATACTTGTATGACCACAAAAAGAGTAAACAACCAATCTTGTCATTTATCTAATGAGGGCAGTCTCTTATGGAAAGCCCTTTAAACATTTGAATGATTGACATAGTTACATTAAAGATATCCACAATGCATTTATGGCATTTATCATATCTATAATCACATTTTGACAAGACAAAATTCAATGTAAAATTCTGCATGAGGAGTAACTATTGAAATTTGCCAATGTGAGGGGCAGTTATAGATGTGAGACGATTTTCTGAAGTTCATCTTTTACACAGTCTCAAGTTCAGTTTGCTCTGCAATCCTCTCCTTCCTTAGCCCTGACCTAGACTCCATCCCCAGCAACCTCCTTTGGGCCAACTTGGACCAAGTTAAAGGAGGGAAAGTCTACCCTCGCCGCCTCCGCTCACACCACTCCTTCCCTCTTGCCATCAATCTCCCCATCCCCCCTGCTTCTTTCGTTGCTTGGGCTAATTAACTAAAAAATCAAGCAGAGATTTTATATTATTCAGCAGCGAGAACTGCCATGTCTTGATCCAGAATCACCCAGAGACAAACATGGTGACTGGAGCCAGAAACAACCACAAGAGGGGAAAAAAAATTATGAAAAATAAAAAACTGCAAATCTTGTCTCCACTATCAGAGCACAAGGAGCTGGAACCTGAAACTATGACGTTCTCACATATTTTATTTCTTCCAGGGCTACATTTTAATCAGACACAAAAGCAGTTGCAGGCCGGACTTGACCAGTATCAAGGCAAGGGGAGCAATAGAGAGGAGGAAGAGGAGAAATGGGGCGACGGAGTAAAAGATAGAGGCTCGATTGTGAAGGTTTTGACAGGTGGCAGGTGAGAGAGGTGTAAGATGAAAGACAGTGAGAAAGACAGAGAAACAGACTGAGAGAGGTGCAAGGGATCTGTGACCAAATGATTCTGTGGTGTACTCACTTCTCCCCTGAAATCTCCTGACCACTCTCCATTAAGCTCGAGTCCAGGAAACAATATATATAAAGAAAGTTTTGACATGGGAAAACAGTCCCAAAAAAAATCACAGCTTGCACAAGCGTATTGTCTTGCTTTCATCTCAATAATGCATCCCATGTAGCTCCTGAAATCCTAAAAGGACAAACAAGAATACAAGACTCCATTATTACATGTCTTCTTTAAAAAAACATCCAATCCCTGAGATTCTTGTATATGCAGCGGATTTCCGCAGGATCTTTTATTTATTAAGATGCTGAGGTTCAGTGCATACTGAGGCTTACCAGAGGGGTCACCATTCTAGCTGGGTTACCTATGTCTCTTTTTTTTTACTCTCACCCTGCCTCAGTTCTCCAATAAATCTAATGCATGTCTGAATTAATGCATTACAAGCCATGCTGGAGATATTAAAAAATGATAAAAACTAATCTCTCCTCCACAGTCCCATCTGTGACGGGGTCCTCACACTGAGCTGACCCTGTGCGTTCTCTGCCGTCTGCACCATGAGTTATGATATTTGGTGTCGGTCGGATTACACTTTAATATTTCATTACCTGCACAAAATCCTATAAGACGTTGTGAAAACCTAGCACTACACTCATATACAAATATTGTGGGCATGTGTTGGAAAAAAGCAAAATAAATCAAGCACGTACATCTACAGTATATACAGAGGCAATTACAAATTGTGCACGTAAACACCCACAGACCAACACACACATACACGTCGTTTTCTTTTTTCTGCAACAATTCAGCACTCTGTATGAGTCCGTGTTTCGTTCATGCTTGTCTCTTGCACCAGTAAACACAGGTGACCACATCAGAATACACACTGCTATATCAAATAGCAAAAGTATAAAGCACAGCGTGTGTTTTCTCCAAGGGGGAGCAGAGACTAAGCAACACATTGACCACAGGCAGAGGCGTGATGCCATAACTGATGGTCCCCGCCGAGAGCAGAGCTACTCATCATGCATGTATGAAACAAACACAGTGCCCATCATCAGGAGCCAAGCGTCCATTCTGATGTGATTTATTTCCAAAGCTCAACGCAGCCAGGAAAAAGAGAGAGAGAGAGGGAGAGAGAGATATTAGCACACTGCTCACAGCACAGATGACTGGGGACCTCTCAAAGTGGAGCAACATCAGTAGAGCAATCCAAAGTAGGGCTGACCACTTTACACCCAGAATCTGCCCCTGCTGCTTTATTTATTAAGTCATGCAAAAGAGGACGACGACGACAACAAAATCCCACTGGAAAATCAGGCAAACTAAACTAATTACTAAACAAAACAACAAAAACTGTCTCAAAAAGCAGCAGTGTTTTGATTAGTCTGAATCAACGGAAGTATATTTCCAGAATAATCGCCTGACTGTTAAAACAACAATAAAAAATAACATTTGGGTGAAAAGTCATCTAGCACTTGTCACTTAGGCTTAAATTAATTTCGCATTAGGTAAATATTGGTCTGAATCAACGGAATTACGTTCTCAAAATCCCTTTGCTTAAGGAAACAACAACAACACACTTTAAGCTAGCAAGCTACACTGAAAATGGCAAGTTCTGAAGAAAATGTGGTTGAATGATTGTAAAAATGTACAAAGAAAATGTTTACAGCATTTACTATCTAACTGTGACGATTTGGGACGGATTGCAGAGGATTGCTATAGACGAAGTACACACGGTGATATAGTGGTAAGAGCAAATTACATTTAACCATGTGTCCAGCTAATTTATCATTTTACTGTATTATGTTCACAGTTAATTTAACATAGTATGTGGCGTTTATTTTTTGCGGGGTGCAAATGTTCCAGAAAAACAAGTTCCTTCCTGAGACAATTTTGCAGAGGCATCGTCGCTTTGTCTGGAGCTAAGCGGCGCCAAAGACAATTGTGATTGGTTTAAAGAAATGCAAACAACCCAGAGCGTTTTATTCTCCTATCCCAGAATGTATCTGTGGTGTAGGTCTGGCAATGCGAGACTAGTTTTGCTTGACAATAACTTTTCAATACTAGTACGTATATGATACCTGAGTTTCAGTACAATACCAAAGCGATATATACTTCCAATGCCATACTTTGAGAAATATAAACTCCAAGGTTCTCAAATATGAAATGTTGTCTAACAAGTCTAAGAATCTACAGCCATCCTAGCGGCGCTGTGAGGCTGTACTAACAGTGGTGCTATGAGCTAAATGCTAACGCCAACATGCTAACAATGACAATGCTAACATGCTGATATAATGTTTGCCGTGTTCACCATCTTAGTTCAGCATATTAGCATAAATTGCAGTTTTTGGCACTTCTGCATTGGCTTAATCTTTCAGCACCGAAGGTTGCCACTTGGTTGGTAGGCACTCCAGAAACACAAATGTATGTGCACAAGCACTGAAAGAGTTTTTATATATATATATATATATGGCAACCCCTGCCCTCCGTTCAGGAGGACATGTTGCAGTGATGGATGTGTGCCCTCTTAGCAGACAGAGTTACGGGCCCATGACACACCCAGCTGTAATGTCCCTTTATCGGCTGCAGCTAAGTGTTCATTTTCTCCTGTCTGCCATCATGGCCGTAGTACTTCAGTGGTAATTGCTGTGTAATAGATAAGCTCTTTGTCTATCACACCTTGGTCATGACAACATTAACAATCGGGTACTTGTGTACCCTGCATTCCTGAATTTTACCTCTTGGTTGTATATGTGTTTATGCCTGTGCTTTGGGATAATTCATTTTATCACAGCTCCATTCTATACATGCACGTCTGTGCCACATATATTTTTGGCAAACAGATTATGAGTAATATTTTCAAATTGATTCCTTTTCAGGCGTTATCATCTCCTCGTGCATTCCCTTTTTTTGCCCCTCACAACTCCTCTCAGGAAGCAATTTTCCACAGTCGCTCCATAAGGCTTGGTGAGTCATACTCAGTACTATAGTAATAATGGTAGCCCATCCATTGAGGCAGGCGAGGATGCATTAAAATGCTATGCGAGTGTGTGTTCTGCGGTATGGGTAGAGCTCAGTTCAAGACAGATCAGGTTTGGTTATCCTGACCTGGACCTCCATATGTGCTTCACCTGCTCTGCCCTCATCCTCCTTCCCTTCACTCGGGTAGAGAAGAGACAGAAAGAGAGAGAGAGAGAAAATGGAGGATACAGAGGAAACAGAAGGTGAGTCAGTATGAGGAAAAATTATCGAAAAGTGAGTAGTGGACATAGCAGTAGTGAATTCACCCATTGGTTTGTGAACTGCCATTTTGAAGCCTCGAGTTTGGCAATTTGGCCGTCGTCATCTTGGTTTTATTTGAAACCTGATATGACGATTTTTGACGACAGGGTGAAGCTGGGGAGGTTGATTCGGCCAAGCCAGTGCTGTTTATTGTTGCAATGGCAGCTAAGCGCTAAAGAGGAAAAGTTGCCGATTTTTAACTCTTCTGAAGTGAGTCGAGTGGCAGGCCCCCAGGAAGTGTGATGGGCTTTGAAGCAAATTGAACATAGTGGCCAAACAGTGAAATTGCATACATGACGTTTCACAGACTTCCTGTTTCTCTATCGTCCGAGCCCACCAACAACATCATCACCACCTCCTCCTCCACCGCCCAAGCTGGCAGTTACAGAGAGAGCCGTGTTGAAGGCTGGGCCACAGGCCTTATTTCCACATTATCCTGGCAGTGAAAGTGCCTGACATGGTCTGATGTGGAGCCCAGGGTTCGGTTTCTTTCTCTGTCTGGCCGTGTTTTCACGGAAGCTCAAGAGCCAATTTTTCCAACAACAGGTCAGGGATATTTTATATATTTTTTTTATTTTATATATTTTATATTTTATATTAAGTCGAGCTTTGTTAAGTCTAGCTTTCTTAAGTCAAGCTTTCTTAAGTCGAGCTTTGTTAAGTCGAGCTTTCAAATGTCGAAACTCTCATGTGTCTGGTCTATAACAACACCACAACTTTAAGGTTTGCCCTCTTGAAATATACTCGCCCCTGATAGGGAGAAATATATGCCCATCAAACGGCCAACGTATCGGATTATAGGCGTTTTATTGCTTCGTAAACTTGTGAGGAAAATTTTTACCTATATCTATCGTCTCTTCTAATGTTTTCTTGAATTAACAAAATTAGCCTTAACAAAGCTTGACTTAAGGGGAGACACGGCAGGCAAAAACATTGTTTTTTATGCACTGGTCAATTTTGAGATTTTGGGCTATTTGTCTTCCATAACATGTCTTCTTTTGGAAAACAAAATACACATTTAGGTCTTTACAGTATTTTACTACACTTTGTCTATTTGCGTCTGTAGATTTCTCCTAAATTCAACAAAAGTTGGCGTTCTAAATCAACATGCTGCTCCACGATCGCTGTCTGCACCCTGTCATCACATATACCGTTAGAAAGCTCTCTCTCCTGTGCAATGTTGTCAGATCCAAATATTATCATTTCCTTTTTATCAGCAACCAATCGTGAAAGTACAATGGGGGATTTAACTCTAAATGCGCAATCTCATTGGCTGATGCCAATTTCTGACAACGTGATTCGTTCAGATTCGTCGCGTGACGTGCTCCGACATTTCCGCGGGAGTTCAAAATGCCGAAAGAAGTGCGTCGAAAATCATCTCAGAGAAGACGAAAACAGTTGTCATTAGCAAGAAGACACAGGGATTACAAACTAAGACAGCGGATGATGAAATGCCTTCACATAGTACGTTGATGCGTAAACTGTCGTTCGGAAAACAGGAGTGTTCAGACAGCGGAGGTAATCAGAGCGCCACACAGCAGTGTCTGATAGTTCATGTAGCGCGTTTGAATGAACTGATCTGTGGTTTAATTTGTCCTAATTGCGCAGGGACAGGGCTTAAAGTTAGCATCGATCCGCAGAATCATGGGTTCTGTAGAAGTTTACTACTAGAGCGCAGTCTTTGCAAAGAAGATGTGTACAGGCAAAATGTCTATGCGTCTATCTATGCGTCTTCAAGACGTCTCGAGGAACGATGTAGCGTTTGATGTCAATGTGCGATTGGCTTGGGATATGCAAAAAAAAGAGTGATTATGTGACTCAATCATGTTGTTTTTAATTCTGATGGACAATCCAACAGACCAACCTCATACTTATACTGAGCTGTGTGTGCGCCCACTTCATTCATTTAGTGGCAGCAATTACATTTGTAGCTCTTTACTCAAAAATAGAGAGTAGTGGGAATTATGTTTGCCGTAGACTTGTAGACTTGTAGATATATAATTTTAACACTGTCAAACTGGTAATTTAGCATAATGAGTACTTGTAATACAACTTCTATACATTAACTTAAGTTTAGATTTTGAATGCAGGAATTTTACTTGTGTGTTGTATTGCTGTTTTTACTAAAGTTAAGGATCTAAAATTTTTCCGCCACTGTCTATCAGTTGCCAATATTCAAATGAGTTGACCCAAATGCTGTTTACACATTTGGAGGGTGTGGCAGATCTTTTCTAAGTCAAGGGAAAGGTTTTAAGAAAACATTAACAACCCAACAGATTTCTTTAGTAGTAAACCTATAAGGTTAAGCCTCCCTCCCCAATCGAACAAACACATTGGTTTAAATTCATCAGCTGAAGTGTGACTTATAGCCTTCTGAAATATATGAACTTTAAACCACATCAAGATATGATTGACATTATGCAACAAAGTTTGTTGCTTTATTGCAAGTTTATTGGCAACCAAGCTCTTCAAAATACTAGCATCAGCCTTTTGCTACCGCCGGGTTCTTCCAGACTCGGGCTTGGACCCGTAACATCAGCATTCACATAAGTTGTCCAAAAAACGTGAAAACATTGAATTAACAATATTTGATTAGGCTTTGTTTACCTGGAATGGAGTTTAGAGATTCTCAACTATGCAAACACAATCTGTGCAGCCATTTGGTTTCAGCATAATTTCAGTTCATTTTCATCCCCTCAGTACATGTGACAAGTTTTATATGAAGGCACCACGAATGAAGCATTTTTAATTTGTTCATTCTCTCATTTGGTTCCACTGATTTCAAAATGACACAGAACACAAATTCAAAGACTTTTAATTCAGCCAGTAAAGATAGTAAATCACTAAACAAGAAACAAATGCAAACACGTTTTGTTGTATTTGATCACTGCAATTATACCATAAACTGTTACTATATGAAAGACATTTTTGTACCATTTTATATTAACTTCATCTTTCTGGAACACCACGAGAGCCCAGACGAGACACAAGGAGGCGTTTTATTCATATTGTCTGCTTCTGCTTCTGTGATTTCCATGTTTTTCTCACCAAAATAAAAGCTTCAACCAATTGCCAATGCTATTTGCAGTTATGTGAAAGCCCACCATCTGGCTTTTGACAACCAAGTCAATCCAAATCAAAGCAAGACTCTCATAAAAGCTGGAGGCTAGTTTGTAAAATTAAACAGAAAAATAACTTGTTTTTCATAAAATCCTGTATTTCCTCACTGCAAGTGCTTTGTCCTATTTAAAAAAAAAGCATTTATTTAGAAATAACTATGTATAAAGAGATCAAAGGAGAGCAAATACCTCACAAGATAAGTAAAGCACTGTTAAAACGTCAATTGAAAAAAGGAGCAGACTGCGAGAGAGTCAATAGATCATTTCACTTTGGTGAGTATAACTTTGTTTGTACACAGGGCCTCAATTAAAGACCTGTACCACCTTCTGCTCAATGATTTGCAGATTCAGAGCACAACTAACTTCACCACATCAACATGTATTGGTCTTATGATGCAGATGATTCTTCTCCCCTTCTGCTTCCATCACAACACTGTTTTCGAAGGGCACCGTTGATGCATCCTGGGCTTGTGATTGGTTTAAAGAAATAGAAACAACCCAGAGCGTTTTTTTTCCCTAAGTATGGGTTCAGCCAGACCTTTCTGCAGCGTAAAAACAAGGTATGGAGATAGGTCTAGCAATGTGAGACCAGTGATCCACAGACATCATTAGCTCGTAACAGTGTATTACCGTGTGTACATCATCCACAGCAATCCTGCCAACCAGTCCAAAAACGTCCTAGTTAGATCAGTGCTTGAATTACGTGGGAGCCAGAGGGAGCTGAGCTCCCATAGAGTGAGGACTGGCTCCCATGAAAGCAACAAAGTCAAAAATCTGAGGGGGTCTCTCATATCTGAAGGTGTCTGCCATATGTGGCATTGTAATTTAAACTTAAACAACGCTCATTATCCATCCCTGTGCGGTCTCTTACCATTAAAGACGTTAAATTAAAATATAAAATATAGGCTACTACGGGACGTAGACCTGAGCCTACCCTACGCTCATGAACGCAGCATGACTGCACTTCGCCACCACACCACTAAGCTATGTGAACAAACCGTATACGATCGATTTGACAGCACTCGCAAGTCCGAAGAAGTCACCTTGCTTTTAGCTTAATGTGCTTTTGAGTTAAATACCACCAATACATCTTAAATAAATAAATCTGTAACTATCCTCTGCCATTCAGAGCTCCGGAAAAGTTCCCAGATATTTTGAAACACCTGTCAGCAATACAATGCAATCTCTGATAGCGGAATATTCAGTGAATAGGCTACCCGACAACATCGCAGTGCAAATTCCAAAATTGTTCGTCTATTTATTTCCACGGTTCAACACACGAGACGACTGAACACCCAGGTGTTGTTATCACTACGTGTACGTTATAAGACTAGAACATAGTTTGGCTATGCAATGGCTTTATTCATTCCTGCCAGTTAGTGCATTTTCCCTGTGTAGAAGTTAAAGACTACATGCATTATGACACTGAGGATATCTGAGACGGTGGTCTGGTTCAAATGAGTTACGTTTTATTTTATTGTGAAATTGAGAATGACACTCAGACTAAATTGTTTAGTCTATTTCTTTGTATTGCGAAATTGAAATGAAATATGGACCGTTACAATCAATAATATGTTGAAATTAATTAAAAGGAATCCATTTCTGTAAAAAAAAAAAAATCTCTTGTCTGTTGTGTGCGTGTGATAATAGCCTAGGCCTACCGTGCGCATATACTGCGCAAAAGCGCCACTCGCGCCTAGACTATTTAATTGTATAGCTTTGTTAGACTATGTGAAGGGTGTGCCAACTTTTTTTTTATGAGATAGAGAGACCCCCTTAAAGACAAAAAGATAATTCGAGCACTGAGTTAGATAGTAAATGCCGTAAACACATTCTTGGTAAATTTTTGGTAAAAGAACCAAGCAGGCCTCCCCTATTGCACGATCCAAATATTCTCAAAACTTGTAGCTTTCAGCGTGTGGCCTGCTAGCTCGAAGCTTGTTGTTTCCCGAAGCGAAGTGATTTTGAGAATCTAGGCTACTTCCATTGATCCAGACTAATATTTACCTAATGCAAAATGAATTTAAGTGTCAAGTAGTAGATTACTTTTCACCAAAATGGTTAATTTCATCCTGACTCTATTTTCAAAATGAATGGGTGATTGAAGTGTGCTTTTTAAATATTTGTTCATTTATACGTCATCTTTTTATTATTATTTCGGTTTTCTGACACAAAAAAAAATGTAAATCCACCTTAAACTTATATTTAGTATTATCCCAAATAATGCAAACTTAATTGTGGAAATAATTTCCACAATCGTGCTAACAAAACAACTACATTTTTAAATAAAATACAAAATGAAATACTCAATGGAGAGATAAATTCTTACATACAAAAAACGTAATGAATAAATTGTAACACAAAAAAATGTAATAAGTCACCTTATTGCTGCTTGCAGCTATCATTGTTTTTGTCATTTTTATAGACAAAGGCCCAAATTATCCCAGATGAATAGGAAACGCTCCCATGTATATATATTTTGGGTTGTCAGTAGCTCAGTCCATAGGGAGTTGGGTCCCCGTATGGACCAAAGTACGGAGTGTGGACTGGTAGCTGGAGAGATACCAGTTCACCTCCTGGGCACTGCCAAGGTGCTTTTGAGCAAGGTACAGTTATTTGGTAGATTGAAATGGTATGTAAGTCACGAATAAAGATGGTTATACTCCTTCAATAAAACAATGGCATGGCAGTGACTGTGGAACTTTTTTGATTCTAATTTGGATCTTGATTTTAATTTGTTTAAAGGTGCTGTAGGTAGGATTGGGAAGATCCAGGACTTAGCCAAAAAATTTGAACATCAACAACTTCTCAGTCCCTCCCCCCTTTCCGCTAAAGCCCAAAACGTTCTCCTAAGCCCCTCCCCCCACAAGGGAGAATGAATGCATGTGCATGAGCAGTGATTGACACACAGTTAGACAACCCCCCTGGCCATGATTGGTGCATCTGAACAGGGAGCCGTGGATTTTTGCAAATCGCACTACAGGTTGTAGGTGGTGCCAGAGGAGCCGGATTTTTTTTTAAATTTAATTACCTGCTTCATGTAGTTCTACTGGAACATAGGGTCAGTTTCAACAAATATGACAGAAAGTTAGTTTTAAGTCTTACCTACTGCACCTTTAAGGATTCAACCCTAAAATGTATTCCAAAGCCAGTTGCATGTGTGGCAGTGGAAACACCACAGCCCCTCTTTCCAGCTGTTTCCTGTCTGCCCGAAGAAGTATGCTCTACTCTGCATTTTAACCTCTGACACAACTGGTCTGCTTCAGACTGGCGAGAAAAGAGCCGGTTAGAGACGTTGAAATGTGAAGAAGCGCTGGACTTGTAAACGTGGTAGCCTGCCATCCGGTGCATGAGAGGTGCGCTGAATGGCAGGCGTTATATTATACTCACATGGTACATCCGGTAAGCCATGCTTCTCCTCTCGTCTTTCTTGCAGCAACAACACAAATAACACAAAAAATAGGACTTAAACCCTTAAAACCCTACTGTAGTACACATTTGAGGTACTTTACTTTGGTATTTCCATTTCATGCTGCTTTATACTTTTACTTTTGTTGTGCTTTTTATCGACAACATTACAGTTTCAGGTTTTATATACAAAATATATGTTTATAAAATATGATGCTAAGTACCGGCACCTCTAAATTTTGTCCACATGAGGACCCTTACATCCAATTTTATTTTATTAGTTTATCTATTATGAATAACAGTATTATTAATAGGCTGATATTTATACCAAAATAGGCTATATATCATGATTTATTGGGAGAAACCAAGCAATATGTGAAATCAGAAATTCAGCATCCCCATTTAGCCCGAATGGAATGATCCTCTGTTTCATTACCACATTTACAGACGCTGTGACGATTTGACTGTGAGATTGGTAGTTGATTCAGGCTCCTTAGATTGAATCATCGAATAGTCGACTATACTCAATCATCATGTGATGTAATTGCTGAGTTATGGTACTGGCACCTTTTTTGGTCCAATTCAGCCACTGATGAATTGTTATAGATACCCATTAGCTATTGTACCTATTGGTTACCTTAACCAACTACAGTAAAACAGTAAACATGAATGTATCAGTAATAATAATCCAATAATAGAATAACACTCACAGGGGTAATTCTTCTGCATAATTGATTCTTTATGTGTGTGTGTTTTGCTAATAGTACTTTTTTTTACAGTTTTAATGCAGGAGTCGAACTTCAGATGGAGGTTTTTTTTACAGTGCACTGCTACTTTTACCTAAGTAAATGATCCAAATACTTCCACACTACTGGTGAGGATTCCTTCTGAAATCACTACTGAGATTGATTAAAAAAGTGTTAAATGCATTTTCTATGCATGAAGAGAACCAAACACCCACAACTGGCCTGTTCAGATGAGAGAGCAGCAGCAACAGCAGCTGTGAATATATTCTGGGTTTCTCCTCCTTTGTGCCTTAAAAATAATACCATCGCCTTATCAATAATTTCAGACATAATGCTCCTTTCTTGGATCCTCGAGCTGTCAGTCAAACAGAGGGTGCACACATTGTTTGTAATTGAATTTTGGCACCATAGTATTTATTCTTGAGCCTGCTGTTTGTCTCCATTATTATAACAGGATCATCTAGAAATTGCAGAATAGTAGTGGCATTATGATGCAGTTATTATACATACTCAACTTTGTCTTTAAATAAAAAAAAAAGTTTTAGATAATCACCAAAAGTGCAATTATGTTTAGATTAACAGTCCTAAATGAGCTCCACAACCTGAATAGTAATGACAGATGCTTGTACAAAGCAGAAAATATATTTCTAACAATGTTTTATTTTACATTAGTCAAATATATGACATCTTCACACATTTAAATTAAATTCCCCTCTCCTTAAGGCTAATACAAAGCCTGAGGTGGAACTGTTCACTGCACCAAGCAAGTGATAACTCATTTTAAAACTAATGGGTTGTCAAAAATGGGGCACAGGGCTGGTGAAAGGGGAGAAAACAAATTAAATAAAAATGGATCGTTGCTTAACCTTAAGCAAACCATGTTAGAATCCATTAAAACACTGGATGAATATGTGCCATTTTTTTTTTTTTAAAGTTAAAGAATGCTTTGATCTCTGGGAACAATTTCAGAGGCAATATATAGAGCAATGATTGTGATTGCTTTGTCATCATGTTTCAACAGATTACATATCTAATCGTTCATGAATAGAGAATATAATTTGCACAGATTACAGACCAGTGGTGCCTCGTGCTTGTTGAAACTGGGCCGTTTGACAGTTTAGATGATCCACAGACGGACAGATGGATGGACAAAAAAGACAGCAAGTGGGAGGGAAACCACCAACCACCTGGTTTAATCCATGGTGGAAAAACAACGTGTCCTGCTGTTTTGATGGCTCAAAAAACAATTCTCCCTTACAATGTCGTGAATATAAGTGTGTAACATGTGGGCACGAACATGAGGCATGGAAACACACTCGGTTGTATCGCTAATGTACATTTTACAGGGACAGAGACTGAAATGCAAAGCTATGGAGAATATACGTGATTGCAAAGGAAATAGGATATACAGTATAATGAAATTAAAGTGACTCAGTTGCTGTAATATCCCTGGGGTATATACAGTAGCTTGTTGTTTTATGGGGGGAGATAAGAGGATTTTGTCAGGTTGAGATGCCAACTAATGCTATTGTTCCAACTGGGCGCCTAAAACAGCAAAGAAGCTTTTCACACGTTTTCTTCTTTTGCTGTTACTGTAGATATCATTTCAAAGCACAAGGTGAAAAAAATGTGAATATTGCAGAGTTGGACATCATATGCAGGATTTACATATATATATATATATAATGTGACACACACTCCTATCTGAGTATGTTAAAACAATTCATTTTTCAAAACACAAAAAAATCCATATCCATAAAATAAGTTGACATTTTAAATGCAGTTAAAAAATGATTATAAATGATAAAGTTTGAAGGTATCATGAGGATTCTCGTCCTCTCTCACTTTGTCTCCCCGTCTCCTCCTCTTCTTCTTGCAAATGCTCACTTATGCACTTGTCCTTTAACAGACCTCTAAGTTACTGTAAATGGCCACTAAGGCTGGGGTTTGTTCAAAGAGACCATTAAATTAAGTTAAAGAGATGGTTAATGTTTTCTTTTCTTCCTTCCCCTCTGCTGATTTCTTTTTCTCTGACTCCTCTCTCCTCTCCTCTCCTCTCCTCTCCTCTCCTCTCTGTGTACCAAATGTTTCACCTGCCTTCACTTCTTCACTGCCTCCTTTACCTCTTCACTTATTAATCCCTCAAGCTAATAGTTCTCCCAAGGATGTAACATGTCATATTATGTCAGCCGAATCACTGCCATCCACACCGCATACAAAACAAACAAGACTCTCATCCCTCCTGACTTCTAAAAAAAAAAAAAAAAAACGATCCAACACAATTTCAAATGGCACATTACTGAAAAGCATGGCTGATATAATCTAATACCAAGTCGATCCTAATACTTGAACCGGAGTCCACTCGCATGCGGAAGAGGCACAGCACTTTGCAGAAGAAATGATTTGCATTCAATCTCCAAAAGAAGCGTAGGTGTTATTACCTGTCATAATACAACCTAGCCCCAATCTGCCAGCAGCCAAAAAAAATCCCACACTAAACACGCTGTGTTTTGGGAGAAAATGCCGAAACAGTGAAGGTTCCCCACTCCTCTGCCCCCTCAGCTCTTTACAGGTCTAACACTAAACAAGTGATGCTCCTCTGCTAGACTTGTTCTACACTTTCAGGGCATTGTAGAAAAAGAAAATAGCTAATTAAAAAGTCTTGTCAAACCACAACAAGGTTTGACAGTCTCATTTATTTAATGTTTTAAACTTTATTTGAAGACACAGCAAGTGGTTTTTAATGGAAATCAGTGTGGGGGAGATGATCCATCATGGAACAGGAGGAGAAAAAAGAGGACAGGAACAGGAAGGAGGAGAAAAATGAAGGAGATAGAGGTGAGGAAGAGGAAAAAGAGGAGGATCATGGTGAAAGGTCATGTTTTTTTTCTCTTTCATTTTCTTGCTGAGGCCAAAGACATACTGAGTACAGATGGTGTGTATCAGACATCCTTCTATTGTAGCCTACTCTGTTGTATTGTGTTACGCGTGGATATATATATAATAACTACATTATTATTGTCAGTGTAAAGCAATCAGGAAAACACAAATCGAATGCGCAAACAGCCAACGATGAGTGTGTGCGCGCGCACACACATACACGCACGCACGCATTTAACCACACATAATCAGCAGCTGCAGCAGCATCAGAGCCAGGCGTACACACTCTTTGCCATAGCGATAACGAGATAATAAAACAAGCCACGGGCGTGTTTCAACTTCTGAAGAAAAAATTAGAGGAAGTTGCTGGCAGCGCAAATAGATAAATAGATAAGTGGGGCTGCTTAACTGGGAGTAAAGGGGAAACGCTCAGACAGCAGAAATCTGCGCGTTTGAAGATAGGGGAAAAGTCCCACACCCGTTTATTCAAACTAACAAAACAAAATTAAGACAAAGAAATACGTCTAAACGGCTGTCATGAAGATATAGCAACTTCAAATCAAGATCCAGCGAACAAAAATGTTATGGAGATCCCGCAAATAACTAAACTATTTAAAATCTCCAGGTCCTGCTGCGTCTGATTCCGTTAAAAAAACCTTTATGTGACCCGATAAAAACACGTTTCATTTTTTATTTTTTCCCAGTGGAGTGATTTCTAGGAAACTGACCCTCTAAAAGGAGAAGGCAGGTGTTTCTCTCCAAACGCAGCACCCGACATCTATATGAAAGAGTTTTTTTTGTTTTAGGTTTTTTTTCTCCCTCTCAGGATGATAGTAAACTCACCTTCCGTAGGATCCACTGGCACAGGAGAACTATGGTCCAACCGAGAACCTGCATGTCACCTTCCTTATAGCGGACCACCCCGAAAAACTACACGTCTCCGCGGCTGAACATATAAAAGAAACACCGCGGAATCCAAGCAATCCCAACAGGCAAGCGACAAGTAAAAAGTATTAGGAAAGCAGAAAAACACGCGTAAAGTTGTGTGTTTGTTTAGTCAGTGTCACGGGGGTCTCTACAGGCAAACTTTGAGCGGTGGCTTCAGTGGGTCTGGTCCGCCTCATGTGGCACATCCATGGTGTTTGTTTCCGCTCATGCTGGACGTTTGCTGGAAGTTTGCGCGGAGACCAAGTCAGTTTGGAGGGCGGAAGCAAAGAGGGGATTTCATTGAAGATCGCCAGCGCTTCTTGTGTTTTTGGGATACTGACTGGTTGATTTTCTCTCTCTCTCTCTCTCTCTCTCTCTCTCTCTCTCTCTCTCTCTCTCTCTCTCTCTCTCTCTCTCTCTCTCTCTGTCCAGGCGCGCGTCACGGCGCACAGCAGCTTATTTATTCGCAACCACACTGACCAAAACTGAATGTATGATAGTTCTTAATCTGAGAGGATGAGATTATGTTTTAGACTCCTTAAAGTTAGTGTATAACTAACTGAGTTTGGCTTAAAATATGACTTTCATTCATTGTTTTCTACTAGAGCTGAAACGAGCCATCAATTAAACTATTAATGGATCGACTATTAGTTTGATAATTGATAATTTCTAAGTCATTTTCATCATAGTAAATTGAATTGTTTGGGGTTTTTACTGATGGTTGGACAAACAAGCCCCATTGAGCTCTGTGGAATTGTCACTATTTTTTTTAAACCATTGTAATGTGTTAGGAAGCTAAACACATTGTTTGTGTTAGCTGGTCAAAATTGACCTATGATTTAACTCAGCCCAAAATACTTATAAAACAATGATTATCATTCAATAATTTTTTAGTACGTTTGTAACTTTTTGGTAGGGGTCTCTCAATCAAAACAATGGATGGTAAACACAGACTTTTGATGACATTGGGAAGTTGCATGGAACTATGGGAGTTGTAGTTTTTATTGTTAAACACATCGCAGATTATAATGCATCTATTCACGGAAGAGTTACCCATTCAAGTTTATTCACGTTACGTTTAGTAACGTTTATTCATGTCACTAATAAAATAGCTGCAGTTTCCCCAACATAATTAAGTTTTTCTTGATTAAATTTGTATTGGTAGCTGACCAGTTAGCTAGCTAGTGAGCAAGCTAACATTAGCCAGCAGCTAAAACTACACTATCACAATTTATTTCACATGTCAATGTCACCGGGGAGAACAGGGTTTGTTGTAACGTTACTCAACGACGCTGGGAGACGGGCGTGGGTGGGGATGGCTGGTGGAATCTCCGGGACTGTGAGGATGGCGAGGATGTCCGAACGGTCCGATGGCCGATGTTGTGCAGAAGCAGAAGAACTCCCAGCTGCCCGGGATCATCTCCCCTTCACTTTTTGTAATCTTAACTAGTCGTTATGGTGCCTAACCCCCCTTTTGTCGGGTTAATTTAGCTAACTGTAAAAACAGTTAAATGCGAAGAGGGGAGAAATTGGGCAGGGAGGAGATTTTCGGCATGGACACCGGTAACGCTAATGGAGACGTAACGTTACGGATGGCCGCTGTGCTGACTCAGGTGGCTGGGGTCTGATATGGTCTGTTTCCCGACGGTTCATTAAACTGCTGTTAGCGTCCTTAGTACCGGCAGTGGAGTTAAGTGCTGGCCAGGTTTGAATTGCTGTAATAATAGTGGCTGGCTGCTAGCTGGCTGTGTGCTGACTGTGGTTAGCTAACGTTATACACCAAGCATGAGGATTAGCTACTTGTCAACCAGCACATTGTAGAGCCTAAAGTTAAGCTGGATTGATCGATATTTGAAATCAATCAATATCAATAAATAAGGTCTCTGCTGTATTACTGTGTTGCAAAGTTTCATGTAATCAAATACAAAATGATGCCATGTGGCAGAAAAAAAGCAGTATTACGGTTACTGAGTATAACTTTCTGTGACATTGTATGATTTACAATTGCTCATCTTGGTGCCATTGTTGTGACGGAAGTTAGAGCACCAGAGGGGTCAAAGGTTATATGACGCCACTAAAGGAAACGTCCCGTGTCAGAAATATAATTAGAGATTTCTCTGGGTTTGACACTTGGAATAGTGTAAGTACACAACTCGACAAAATACATAACATAGGTTTAGTCATTTTTAGACATTTTAATGCAGAAATGTTACATATTGTACCTTTAACCAATGTTAGAATAGTTGTTTCTGAGGATATCATGAAGCCTTGTTCCAACATGTCTGAACTTGAACACCCTAACACCACCAACCTAACACCATATAAGAGTTTTAAACTTCATGTAGACTATTTATCGAGAAAATAATCAGCAGATTAAGGAAAATAGTGGTTGTTAGTTGCAGCCCTATTTTAAACCACCTCTCATAACATTTCATTTTAAAGTTTACATTTCAGTCTGTATATTTATATAAAGACACCCCAGATACAAGCTTTGGGATTCAAAGTAAACTCAAATTCAAAAGTAACTTGTGACTTTCTTTGTGGCAGTTTAAACTCTAAAATACACCAGCAAATGGAGAACAATCATTATCTTACACAAAGACATGAACCTTGACTGCTTCATTTACATGACTGTGTGCGATGGAGGCCAACAGCACAAGATAGCCAGACTATAAATTTCCAGAAAAACAGTTTTGAAATATTAATGTTGCATGGATATATTGGGGCAGTGTGGCCCGACATCTCTCCCTGATGGCCAGTCCCAGCTGCTGCCTGCCTGATTGTGGAGCTTTAAAATGAACTGATCTGGGATGCACAGTGTTTGCTCGCCTGTCTTGCGAGTTTATCTGTGTGGAGATCAGCATGTCTGTATGCTGGATTGTTAGTGTGTCTGCCCGTGTACCGTTATATAATGCTGTCAATCAGTCATACGTATCTGACTGAGTGACTGGCGGACGTCTCTTCAGTAGAAGCGGAATGTCTGTCTCGACTTTCTGTTTCTGTATGATGAAGTGTGTCCCTTCTGGATAACTGTCTGTCTAAATGACTTACTGACCAGCTAACTGTCTATTTGTTTTTTCCAATTGGCCTTTATCTACCTGTCTGACTTATGTTTTTTTCATCCATCTTTATGTCTGTGTCTATGTATGTATACAGTGCGCTTTTTTACGATTCTTAAGTAGTTTTTACTGTCTTACTTTCAAGAAGAATTTGGCCCTAAACCCAAAGATAAAAGTCTCCAGATCAAACATAAACATCGCAACGCTTCCTCTTCCAGACATCAGACATTTTAGCTCACCTGTGGCCTGTCCCCATGCTTCTAGTCTCACATTGACCAGGCCAGTTCTTTGAACTGCTGGCCAAAGAGCACATCATGTTGATGGGCCTGTTCTGTGATAACCTGTCACAGATGGAGAGGAGTGTCTGTGTAAAATGAGCTGCTTTGCTGTTATGTGAGACTTTATATATTGTATATTAGCAATCTGTTATCACTCTTTGAAATGCAGGCTTTTTGCAGACTGTATGCGGCTCTCATCAGTGTGAGAATGACACAGCACTGCCTCCCTGCGAGGGAAAGAGTCATTGCATGCAGAGGAAAACTTAAGTGCTACTGTAAAAATACTTGATCACTTGGAACTGTGTCTACACAAGGGAGGGAATGGAGCGGCAGCAAGATTAAAAATAGTTCAGGAATGGATTCTGATAATTACAGTATGACGTACAGTAAGTCTGCCATTGGCTGGATGATCAAAATGCTGAAGCAAGAAGAGCAGGTAATAACATAGCTGTCAAAGCAACATTTCAAGTATGCAACCATCTTGCTGAATGTATTGTTTGGCAAATGTAATCATTTACATAATCTGGCAAGAAACCAGGAAAGACGTTACTACCAGGGTCATCTAATTTCAGAAATCAACTCTACAGGAAGTGACACTTGTGTGCTACTGTGAAATATCGCATTCATATACTTGAAGTAGGAGAAGTAGTATTCAGGATAGTGTAAAAAAGAATAAACCAATCCTATCTCCTAGAAACAACATGTAAACTGTATTTACTACAAATTTTCAACAACATGTGTATGATAAACTTACTGCAATGTCACCCCTATTGTGTTTTCTAATTGACATAATGAGCAAACCAAGTTGTAAAACGAGCATACTGAACACATCTGCAAGCATTCACTGGCAACATATTTAATTTGTTTAACCTACAATATCCACTCATGCAATACAATATCCTCTTCCTTAAGATTAGGGAAAGATCATAGTCAAAAAGTGACTTATAGCATGGTGTGTTTACTGTATTAGTATCTAATCAAAACCACAAACTTTCCGTAACCTTAACTTAAGTGTTTTAAAACCTAATCACATGGGGCGACCTCTAGCTCACTTGGTACAGAGTCCTTGGCAGTGCTCAGATTCGAATCCAACCTTTTTGCTGTTTGTCATCCCTTCTCTCTCTCCCCCCTTTCCTGTCAATCTCAAGCTATTATAGGCAATAAAAGCCCTTAAAATTATATTTAAATCTTAAATCTTAAAAAAAGAAACCTAACCTCACACAGGATTCAGGATACAAACCCCCAAATCTGGTGTCAAAGGCCTACGATTTTATGCCTGTTATCTCCCTGACTACCTACATACAACTTGGGTGTGGTACAAAACCACAGCACTTTTCTTTATATAAGAAACATGTGCCTCTGAAATGTAATTCAGGTGGAAATGAAATTTCCCTCAAAACAAATTCTGGCTATTTTATTATACACACAAAATCTTTCTTCTGTATATATTCTGATGAAAAAAAACTAATACGACTTAATGTTTCCTTAATTATAAAGAATAAAATAGTTTACAGTGGCCATCAAAGACCATCAGAGTTACTCTTTTGGTTTCTGTCAGTCTTACAGCAGCTATAAATCAGTGTGTTACACCAATTGCTTCATCTTCAGTAGAGCATGAAACCTTGTCTATCAAACACAGCAGGTCTCAAAGAATGCGACAATTTCCCATTTCCATCACTGCCCTCCATTCAATTTACTGTCTGTGTTTTGTATGGCCACTGCACATTCTGTCCTCCTGTTTCCCCTAATTTTTTTCAACCACTGTCAGACAGGGGTTGCTGGTGTGAGTGCAATTTCTGATCCACATTGGAAGTGGCAGGTAAATTTCGCCCAGCTGCTCTACTTCTCTGTTCCACTTAGCAGCAACGCTCCTGTTCTGAGTCATTCGGTCGCCCCATGGTTATAGTAAATGAATGAACATGCTCTGAGCGAGAGCCGAATGCATCTTCTTTTACAAATATCATACTCAAATCATTATTCCTCTTTTTCCTCCCCATATGTCAGGAGAAAGTTTTTATCATTTCCAAAACTGCACACTTAAAGGCTGCCCGTGTTTATCATCTTCATGTTTGCAAATGAGAAGTAGTTTGTATCATTGAAGACAATCAATTACAGTCAAGACTAAGTGCATCTAGAAGTCTACACAGGTTTAATCATTAACCAGCCTTAAAGCACTTGATATATTAGGAAAAAAAGCAGATGTAGGTGTAGGTGGAGGTGGTAAAAAAAGATAAGTGAGGAGGACAACATTGTGAGTATGATGGAGGAGGATAAAGCAGCAAGTGGAAACAAGAGAATCAGCAAATAAGGAAAAGTAGGGATGGTTGGAGGGGGGACAAATGGGAGACAAGGTGGTACATTTGGAACAACAAGGAGGAGGAGCAGAAGGAGGGAGAAAGTAAAAAAGGAAGTGGTTCAGGGGATTCAAAGAAACACCAAGTTTATACTTGATGGCAGACCCACTGTAGATAATCTGCAGCATATAGGTTTTGATTTATATTCATTGTCATATTTTGCCTAGCATAGGCACAGCAACACTACACAGATGTACAGGAACAGTACATGATCAGGCCGTATCGTGCTTTAATGACATACTTTGGCCTTTTTTAGTCTTGCCATTTCAAGTGTCTTATATCTGGATAAAATCAAGATGCTTTTTTAAAAAATGAAAACACATGAGAAACCAGGGTCAGCCCAACTCCAGTCCAGAGAGTGGTGGTAGTGCATCTGTTTAGTGACCAAAAACGGCAGAAGAAAAATAACTTAAGCACTTCAGCAGTTTACATTGATGGTTACAACAATGACAGTGACGCTAGCTAGCTAATAATTATCTATAAACTGAGACACATGTATGGTTGGATCACATTTATGGACTGCAAGTAGGACAGAAGCTCTTGCTCCCACTGCTCCCTCACCTACACAAATCCATGCCCTGAGTGACTGAACTGATCAGGGATCAGACACACCTGCTTTTTTTTTTACTGTTGCTTTAATGAGACGGGAAGAACAACGGCTAATATAGGTGTAATTTTAGTGTCTTCTCAGGGACAGACCCAGTAGAGATTATTTTCACAGACTTACTAACGTAGATGTGTGTAACTGAAAAGGAGACAATCACTGAGTTTTTCTTAAACTTGCTTCATGGTGTCCGTCAGTCTATGGTTAAAACAGAAGCAGCCCTAGCAGACCATTCATAGTTGTTATGGTCTCCACGTGGTAACTCTGTAGCTGCTGTAGCCCTGATGTGTTAAATATTTTGGGGAAGGTACACATCAGCTACCCCTTAACGCACATTATAAATCCACTTAAACTAGTGGAACAGTAGGATGATGGAGGAAAAGCAGAGGAAGTGGAGGAGTAAAAAATGGAGGGACGAGGGAGAAGAGGTAGCAGACAGATGTGGGGAGAGGTGGAGATGAAGAAGGCAGAGAAGGATGATCTATGACACAAAATCAGCCTGACAAGGTCGACCTGAAACACTACTTACAGTACATCAACCCAATCTCAGTGCCCACTAAAACATACATGCCAAAAATTCATTCTGTCTGTAGAAGTGTACACTTGTGCACACATATGTTAACGCAAACACACTCAGGCAGTAGATAAACTCCAATGATTACGCAAAATGACATACAATTGCAGAGCTGGAAAACTCAAATTCTATTGTATAGAATAAAATCTCTTAACTTCCCAATAAGGTAAAACATGTATTAATAATAATTATAAGTACATGTAATTGCAAGCATGCCCAGATGGACAAAGAAAAAATATCATTAGCCATGCCATTTTTTTTTTTAAAAGCTGGAATGTTTAATGCTAAAAATAGAAGGCCGTGCAGTCGTTGCAAAAATGACAGCAAAAAGAGAGTGAGAAAAAGTCGGTATGAATGATTCCTTGGCATGGTGTTAGGAGCTCTGGTACATACACAATCATACTGCTCGGTCGCACACACACACACACACACACACACACACACACACACACACACACACACACACACACACACACACACACACACACACACTGCTAACGCGTACATTGAAGCGCCGATCCTGGGGTGTCTAACTCGGGGGTTAAGGAAGACAATGACAAGAGGTCACCTGGCAGTAATGGAGCCTTTTGTGTGTGGAAATAGTCATTTCCCTGTGTAGTCTCGGGGTATCACAGCAGCGATATGAAACCCTGTCATTTTGTTTTCCTTTCTATCAATTTCAGAAAGAAGAACGTGTGGAAAGGAGAGAGGGTGAGATAGGCACAGGAGAAGAGCATGAGCGGTGTGCCTGTTGCGGGTGTTAGGACAATGCCATTGTCATTCAAATGTTTTGTTGCAGGAAGGGAATTTGAGAGGAGAATGGAAGATGAGTACTAATGGGGAGCAAAGGGAGAAGTGGTATAATTGGATTTGATTACGTCTGTCTGTCAGAACAGGACAGGACATAATATGCGGCTGGAATTATTTTGACAATATCACAATGTAGAAGACTCTTTGTGAAGTTAGTCCGATGTGAAGAATGAAAATTGTCTCGAGTGAGATTTGTAGCCCTGCTTTCAGCATGACTAGGGGTAGCAATGTCAGGCAGTCAGTAAATCAGTCCACCACTTTGGTCCAGACAGAAATATATTAACAACTATTATATATATATATATATATATATATATATATATATATATATATATATTTAGATAACGCGTTATTTTGACAAAATAACGCGTTAATTTTAATTAATTAATCTGAGAAAAAAATAACGCGTTAAAAAAAATAACGCAGATTAATTCCAGCCGTTCTAGCCACCATTGGACTGTATAATGAAGGAGGAAGACGAGAATGTGCTGCCTGGATCATTAATTGGAATATTTACTTGGTACCACTGGTGCCACTGATATGTCTGCACTTCTCTCTGATGCTCTGAAACAGACTACAACACAAACACCGCTGCACGTGGCGCTAGTTAACACTATACAGCAGCTAACGTTAGCCTACCGCTAGCTAGTTAACACTACACTCGACAGCAGCTAACGTTAGCCTACCGCTAGCTAGTTAACACTAACTCAACAGCAGCTAACGTTAGCCTACCGCTAGCTAGTAGCTGGATTAAAAACGGTTAAAATGCTGACAGCCAACGCTAAACGGTGTAAAGTTTGACTGTGTTTTAGCCGTCGGAAAAACAACACAGACGGTGCGTTCAATGAAACTGGTAAACTACAGCCTCGTGGTGCATTTTAAGTTATTGTAAATGTCCTTTTCCCACCTGGTGGTTGTTTTTGTCGATCAACAGCAATTTACTAGTGAAATAAGTTATTGTTATACATTATTATTAAATCATTTAATTTTGACCATATAGCCTTAGCAATAAACAAGCCGTTCTTTAATGTCACCAACTGTTGTTTAGTACCCTTTTTTTTTCTTTTCTTTTTTTACTTTCTTAAAAAGTATCGGTTCAGGCACCGTTAATTATGTATGCGATTAATTTCGATTAATTAATTACAGAGTATGTAATTAATTAGATAATTTTTTTTAATCGATTGACAGCCCTAATATACATTGTACAGACATTCATGTGCTCAATTTGCGCTTTTGACTACCAACTATGACTAGGAAGATTGTCATGTATTTTGGTACAGACATTCATGTTTTCCATAGGAAGAATTTATACTGGTGACTTTTCTACAGAAAGTCGCCAGATTTGTCGCTAGTCGCTTTTTTTAAAAAAAAGTCGCTAAGGTGGTCTGAAAAGTCGCTAAATCTAGCGACAAAGTCACTAAGTTGGCAACACTACCTTGGTCACATACTGATGCAAAGTCTGGCACATAGGACTGCTGTGATTGGTTTATGTTGCGGGAAACTCCGGTTATTGGTCAAATTTGTGGCAAAGTTGCGGTGATTGGTCAAAATTGCGAGTCACACCGAATTCACAGTGATTGGTTGAATTTGCGTGAATTGTTGCGATCGCGACATCGCGAATTCCTGGAGGGACTGTCAGGATATTAGCATGTTAGCATTTTCTTTGATAGTATGTTATCATTTAGTTTAAAGCACCACTGGGCCTACATTCAGTATAGCCTTACCCTAACCCTAGTCTCGTATTTCCAGACCTACAGTATCTCCACATCGCTGTGGAGTAAAGTCTGGCTACCCCACAGATACATTCTGGGATAGGAGAAAAAAACGCCTATTGTTGTTTGCATTTCTTTAAATCAATTACAATCCTCTTGGGCTATGCTAAGTCCTGGACATAGCGACGGTGCCTCTACAATATAGTCTTGGAAAGGAATGTGTTTTGCTAGAATATTTGCACCCATCAAAAGAAAACGCCACATAAAATATCAATTAAGTTAACTGTTCACACAATACTAGTCTCACTTTGCCAGACCTTCCTCCACCGAGGCGCTGCGGAGGAAGGTCTTAGCTTTCCGGGATGGTAGAAAAACGTGCTCTGGTTTATTGGCGTGTCTTTAAACCAATCACAATTGTTTTGGGCGGTGCTAAGCACCATACGGAGCAAAGGTGCCTCTACAAAATAGCCTTGTGAAGGAACTTGTTTTGGTGGAACGTGTACGTTAGAAAGTTGTTTTAGTCGTGCAACAGAAAACTCTGATTCGACAGATAGCCTAGCTAGCTGTCTGGATTTACCCTGCAGAGATCTGAGAAAAGGTTAACCATAGTCCTCATAAATCGGCCGGAGTTTATGTCGAGGATATAGACTACACAATACAGTACTGTGAGCTATTTAAATTAGCTGGATACATTCGCTCTTATCAGTGTATCACCGTGTGTACTTTGTCCATAACAATCCCACCAATTGGTCCCAAAATGTCCCAGTTAGAGAGTCAATGTTGTAAAATATTCTTTGTAAATCTTTACAATCATTCACCCAAAGAACCAAGCAGGCCTGCCTATTTGCAGGATCCAAATTTTCTTCAAAACTTGCCATTTTGAGAACGGCAACACACAGAGAGCAGAAGCTGAGAGGCAAGGGGATGTCAGGCTTTATCCTGAAAATGTACTTTCGTTGATCCTGACTACCCTAACCCTATGACTGTAGAGTCTTTTTGAGGCATTCAGACTAAAACAGCACTGTGTTAAAAGAATTCAAAGGGCTGCGTTGGTAGGGGTGTGTTGTTACAATCACAGAAGTCCAGTTGGAGTAACAGATCCATGGGTTTGAAGGCTTATCAGACATCAAAACACTGCATTGTCATCTGTAAATGCTTTGAGACAGGATTTAACAATTCTGGAAAGTTATCACCACAGCAATAATATTATTATTTTTATATTATTATTATATCTTAAAGGTCCCATGGCATGAAAATTTCACTTTATGAGGTTTTTTTTAACATTAATATGAGTTCCCCCAGCCTGCCTATGGTCCCCCAGTGGCTAGAAATGGTGATAGGTGTAAACCGAGCCCTGGGTATCCTGCTCTGCCTTTGAGAAAATGAAAGCTCAGATGGGCCGATCTGGAATCTGCCCCTTAAGCGAGAATTATAATGGATGCATCCAAGGTGGCGCGCACCATCGTGATGTCAAAATGACCTAATATCCTGCCAGCGCGCCCGATATATGGCGCGCAAGCAGAGGTCGCGCACGGCTCTTTTTTTTTCAGCGGCGTGCGACAAAGCAGAAACGGGAAGCCGAACGGGTTCGCCAACAACCGGATGCCAGGACTCTCAGAGTGACTGCAAGTCTCTCTTGTAAACTTACTGGGTTAAGATGAGTTCTTTTATGGTGAATGAAAGGCATGATCCGACGAAGTAGGTCATCGAATAAAATCGAAGCATTGACGGCAATGCTGCTGCCAGTTCTGCCATTGTTTACTTTTTTCTTCTTCTTCTAGTCCGTAGAAAGAGCAACGTCGGTAGCCTTTGCTCATTAGCGCCACCGCTGTTCAGGAGAAGACTGCAACTAATGTCGCGAGCACCAGCGCGGGTATAAATAGTCACAGCGATCCCATGATGTCACATTTGTACGCGCCAGCTGGACTGCGTCTAGTCTATAAGAGCCTTTATGAGGTCATAAGGGGCAAGGTTACCTCCCCTTTCT
Source organism: Sander lucioperca (assembly GCF_008315115.2). Lineage (NCBI taxonomy): Eukaryota > Metazoa > Chordata > Actinopteri > Perciformes > Percidae > Sander > Sander lucioperca. Next base: position 8,422,548 of record NC_050178.1, on the reverse strand, counting down.
CTGCTTTGCCCGCCCAGAGAATTTGCCCCACCCATGAGAAAGAAAGAGACATCATGGCTTGCAAAAAAGCAAAGTGGCAGTTGGTCAAGGCCACACCCCCACCCTCCACCTTGACCCCCCCTCTCCTCCTCAATAGCATTTAAACCTACAGACACAGAAATGGCACAGCCTAAGGAAAGCTCATTGTGGGACTGGCTCTAGTGGCTGTAATTCTGCACCAAGGCTGAATTTCGGGAAAGAGACTTCAGATACAGTATTAGGGGACCACTAACGCCTATATAAAAGCATCCAAAAAGCAGCATGTCATAGGACCTTTAAAGCAGCCGTATTATGCTCATTTTCAGGTTCATAATTGTATTTTAAGGTTGTTCCAGAATAGGTTTACATGGTTTAATTTTCAAAAAACACCATATTTTTGTTGTACTGCAGTGCTCTCTCTCACTGCTGCAGATCCTCTTTTCAGCTGGTCTCTGTTTTAGCTACAGAGTGAGACCTCTTTTCTTCTTCTTCTTCTGTACTATCTTTGATTGCACTGCACATGCCCAGTAGCTCAGATGTAGATCATGTCAGCTAGCTAGCTCCATAGACAGTAAAAGAAAGGCTGTTTCTACAACTTCGGTCAGTTACAAGGCAGGATTAGCTGGGAGACTTCTAAATGAGGGCGCACATGTAAGTAGTTCTTTTGTAGATTATGGTGAACTTGTGTGTGTTGTAGCAGTGCTTTGCTATTGAGAACGAGGTAGCATGCTAGCATTAGCATGCTAGCGTTAGCATGCTAACGCTAACGCTACGAGCTAATGGTTGCGGTTAGCCTGCTCGTTTTGGCTTGTGACGTCACAAGCCGTGCCGATTTTGAACAGCTCACCCAGAGACTGAAGGCAGGACACATTCAGAAACCGTATCTCACTCTAAACAGCATGGGTGGATTTTTTTCAAAGTTTGTATGTGTGTGGAAGCACCAGAGACACAACATAACACCCCAAATCCCAGAAAAAGTGATTTTTTCATAATATGGGCACTTTAAGGTGAACAGTAGGAATACACCCTTTTAGACAAAGTAATCTACCAGGAATGTGAGCTTGCACATGTTTAATTGGCCATCACAGCCTCTTGCTGGATGTTGTGTCCAACAAAAGTTGAGCATGGTTCAACCTTTTTTGCTGGAAAACCCTGTTTCTTTGCTGCAGCCCCCTGCACCGGCACACCTGCTGCATCACCGGGCTGGCCTCATTGAAATGAATGACAAGGCTGTGTTCTTTCACGCAGAGCTAAAGCTGATCTGAATGTGGCTTTTAGTCTTCTTGAATTTGAGTTAATGAGACACGTCTGTGCAGTACAGCTAGCTGTGATTACAACTTTTGAAAGTATTTTACATTTTATGTCAGTTTTTTTTAATGCTGCTGTGAAGAACTACCATTTTTTCTAACATAAAGACAGAAAGGTCGGTAACAGAACTTGTTTTTTGAATCTCTTGTACCTTATTTACCACTGATATAATCAGAGGTTATATAAAAGGCCTCAGGATGGCCATGAATAATGAAGACTGATGCGTTGACTACAGATAAGACTTGGATACAAGCTGGAATCTGATCGATTCTAGCCTGGAGACATGGCTGAGTGTGTCTAATGTTGAAAAAACCCTAAACACTCTGTGACCTAAGGTTACATCGCTGATGTGTCCAAATGCATCAGATGATGTACAACATCAAACTCACCTGACAACATGCACTTAATCCATCTAATCACACTTAGTCTGTAGACAAAACATCTTAAAAAGACACTTTGATCAAACAGAATCCGATTCCCTTGTCTGACTCTGACATACACTCCATTTTCTACACATCCTTGATTTGTATGGTTTGAGGTGGATGTTGTACTTTTGCCCAATATAAAACGTTGACTCTATGAGTGTCTGGTGCTACAGGATCTCTTTCTTTCCTACACACATAACACAAAATTACAAATAGACAAAGTATAATTAACACTCAGGCTCAATTCACCAAATGTTACAACTATTTAACAACAATTTTGCAAGCTGCAATTTGCAACATAAGATAATTTGTGTAGGACTCTTAGGTGTAGGATTTGCGATTTCCAAGCGACAATCATGTGCTAACCTGACGCTGCCATCATTTGCAATCTGCCTGCATACATGTCACATATAAGCTGTTCACTTGACTATCACAAGTCAAGAGAGCTAACATCCAACTATTACCTATGTTAACTTTTGACTGAAAAAATATTTGCACGTTATAATAAGTTAGCTATTGCAGATATCTGGCAAACTGCTCTCTGATGTATGAGTTTTCAAGCCAATATTAGGCAGAGCTCTGTGGCCAGATTACATGACAACATGTGCCAAACACAGACATAATTTAGTCTTCATTATTCATAGCAAATAATTAGGCTTGTCTCTCAATATGAATAGAGCTCAACAGTCCCGCCCACAGCCGGTTCCGGAAGTAAAAGTACAATGCAATTTCTCCATTGACAATTGGAGTATAAGCCATAAAATTGTAACCGTCGATGGTAGACTTAAAACCAGCTACGACATGACTCAGCGATTGTATATGCTCATATAGACGCCAAAAGTTCATGGGGCACCAACCTTGTTTTGAGATAAATGTCTTTTATTCGCAATGTCTTGGATAAGTACTTCATTACCCACAATCCTGAACAATCCCACAATCCCACAGTGATGCCTCTGATTGGTGGAACTCATGTCATGTGACTGTTTGGTTAAACCCTAAACCCCGCAAAAGTCCGTGAGTCTTTGCTGCTGTACTGTGTAGGCTACTGTAACGTTACTGTCTACTGTATGATCTTTAATAAAAAGAAGAAAAAAAACAACCTGTGTTGCGTTTCTGCACGGTAGACTTATCAGTCAATCATGATCTCCTTGGCTGCCATGATGGCTTTTTTAAAGGACGAGAACAAGTGTCCAAAGGGGTGAAATCGGGTCACGTTATTGAATGTAGTGTGTCTGAGGTTCATCTTGTGGGTTTTGTAAGGGCCAGCATGAGGGACAAGACCTACAAAGTTAATAATATGTTGTATGCTTATGAGTCACGTCGTAGCTGGTTAGCCTAAAGCATGGTCTAAAACTCTTTATATACGGATTTTTTCCAGACGTCAATAGGAGAAATGAATGGGAAATTTACTTCCGGAACCCAAGGTCTCTCGGAGGAGGGGCGGGACTATTGAGGTCTATAGATGTTACTAGTCAGCCGGCAGCAAAGCTAACGCTATGCTCCATACAATAAGCAACAGTCATCACAAACATTTTTCATTTGCCTCTACGTTCTATGTTGACATACAGAATAGAACATTTTCAGCTACTTTGTTTATTTGCGCACCTTCTCATTTCTAGTGAGAGTGAGAGTACCCCCTACCCTCAGTGTTTTACCAAAAGGCAAATACAAACACACCACCTCACAAATGCACAAAACAGAGAAAGCATAAATACACAAATAAGTTGAGACACTCTATACTGGAGTCAGTTGCATCACTGTTGTTGGAGTGGTGAAGATAAAACCCCCTTTAAGCAACAATGGTTATAAATTACCAAAATGGCACCCAGGAAGCATAGAGGGCCTGTCAGCTCCTTGCAACTCCCCATCTGTCACACATAAACACACACACATACAAACACACACACACACACACACACACACACACACACACACACACACACACACACGCACACACCCTGTAACAGCAGCAGCATGCATCTGCTCCCACCTCCACTAGCCCCCCACCCACCCTCATCCCCACCTTATTAAGATTCATATCCCCGAAAGGTGACTTCTTAGTCGGGCACAGTGACAACCCCCAACCCTCAGCACCCTGCCCCACAAGCTGCCTGGAGGTATAGGCGCAGTGACAGGTAGCTCTTCACTCCCCTGGGCCCTGGGCAGGGTTGCAGAGGTGGAGGCATGTGTGTGTGTGTGGGTGTGGGTGGGTGGGTGGGGGGGGGGGGCTGGGGGTCAGGGTGGTAAAAGTGACAAGAAGCAGGATTATCAAGTCAAAGATGCCCCCTGTAGATAAGCAGTCTCTGGGGAAGAGTGCCTGTCTGAGAGCGCTGAGAACTGAAGCCTCTTTCCCTCTCTCTTGTCCTCTCACTACCTGTGTTGCTCCTGCTCTCTTTCTGTCTGTCTATCTCTTTTCTCTCCAGGCTTATCTACCTCTCACCTCCTACGGCTTGCCATTCTCTTTATCCTTTAACACTCATTCCCCCTCCTCCTCTCTCTCTGGCACTCCCAACTCTGAGCACTCCCTCTGCACTCAAACAAATGAATCCAGCCACTTGACTCCTGATCCACTGTGCGGTTAAAGCAAATACTCAGCTCCCCAAAGCAGCCATATGGAGGGGGCAAGGGTTGCATTTATTCTTGTTCCCCTTAGGTTGTACCATTTTGTAAGAGGTTGAAAGTTCAGTCTTTGTTGGTCTTGCACAGAGTATGGCTGTCATTGTGTTTGCTCTATTCTATTCCACCATATTTACAGGAAAGCTTTTAATCATACAGATTTACGTACTTTTCAATGACCAGAAGATTTTGCCTTCCATGTAGCTTTCCATAACTACAACAGAAAAGGTAATGAAGGTATGAAGGTTATGATAACATTGTACTACTTCAGGGCAAGAAATGAACAGTAAACAATCAGACAGGTTGTAGACGAGCCAACAGTTATCAATACCACTTAATTTCTAGGTTAAATTGAAAGGGATCACACTCAAAATGTCTATCATAATCCCTTATTTCACCGGAAAACATTGTGCACTTGGTACAGTAGGTACAGGAAGTTGGTCTGTAAACTGTGGGGGATGTTCACGGACAGTTTGGATACACTAACAGTTCTTTAATTTTTTATTTCAACTAAGTTTGATTAATGTAGATTTCCTATTTTAAGTCTCATCTGTACGGTGGCCGACAGGGGCAAACGCCCTGCAACTTAAGAAAACACACGCAAATATGCACACGCGTTTATGTATTTGGTTGTGTTGTGATATTTGCAGCGCGTTTGCTGAATGCTGCGCATGTGTTGTCAAATTAATGAAGTTGTTTTTCTTTTTGCATCGCTTCTTTTTTCGGGGTTTGCGTGCTTTTCTTTTTGCATCGTTTCATATTTGCAGTGCGTTTATGTATTTGGTTGTGTTGTGGTATTTGCAGCGCGTTTGCTGAATGCTGCGTGTGTTGTCAAATTAATGAAGTTGTTTTCTTAATTTGCTTGTGTTTTGTCTATTTGCGTGTGTTTTCTTAAGTTGCAGGGCGTTTGCCCCTGTCGGCCACCGTACATCTGACTTCTTCACATCCTGTCTGCAATGTCACTGAGTTTCCAGATCTCTGCAATTATCTCGCTGAGTACAATGTTATTACTAATAGGAATGAAAGACAAAACTACAAAAATAAGAACCCAGATAGCAGACACATTTGGGCCAAATTTGTGCCACTTTTGGCACTTAAGGCTCAGTTACGGCAATGGCAAATGTTGAGTGGGCCAGATGTGGCCCACTTGTAATCAGCCGCGCCTGACTTGGGTTACGGCAACTGTCATGTGGGCCAGATGTGGCCCAAATGGAATGAGCCAGGCCCAACTTGAGTTACGGTGAGTGTCGTGTGGGCCAGACCTGGCCCAAATTAATGAGCCAAGCCCGACCTGGGTTAGGGCAACTGTCATGTGGGCCAGATGTGGCCCAAAAGTAAGGAGCCGGCCCCGACCTGGGTTACGGTGAGCGTCGTGTGGGCCAGACCTGGCCCAAATGTAAGGAGCCAGGCCCTACATGAGTTACGGTGAGTGTCGTGTGGGCCAGACCTGGTCCAAATTAATGAGCCAAGCCTGACCTGGGTTAGGGCAACTGTCATGTGGGCCAGATGTGGCCCAAATGTAAGGAGCCGGCCCCGACCTGGGTTACGGTGAGTGTCGTGTGGGCCAGACCTGGCCCAAATGTAATGAGCCAAGCCCGACCTGGGTTAGGGCAACTGTCATGTGGGCCAGATGTGGCCCAAATGTAAGGAGCCGGCCCCGACCTGGGTTACGGTGAGTGTCGTGTGGGCCAGACCTGGCCCAAATGTAATGAGCCAGGCCCTACATGAGTTACGGTGAGTGTCGTGTGGGCCAGACCTGGTCCAAATTAATGAGCCAAGCCTGAATTAGGTTATGGTGAGTGTCGTGTGGGCCAGACCTGGCCCAAATGTAAGGAGCCGGCCCCGACCTGGTTTACGGTGAGTGTTGTGTGGGCCAGACCTGGCCCAAATGTAATGAGCCAAGCCCGACCTGGGTTAGGGCAACTGTCATGTGGGCCAGATGTGGCCCAAATGTAAGGAGCCGGCCCCGACCTGGTTTACGGTGAGTGTCGTGTGGGCCAGATGTGCCCCAAATGAAATGAGCCAAGCCTGACTTGGGTTACAGTGAGTGTCGTGGGCCAGATGTGGCCCAAATTAAATGAGCCAAGCCTGACTTAGGTTATGGTGAGTGTCGTGTGGGCCAGACCTGGCCCAAATGTAATGAGCCAAGCCCGACCTGGGTTAGGGCAACTGTCATGTGGGCCAGATGTGGCCCAAATGTAAGGAGCCGGCCCCGACCTGGGTTACGGTGAGTGTCGTGTGGGCCAGACCTGGCCCAAATGTAAGGAGCCAGGCCCTACATGAGTTACGGTGAGTGTCGTGTGGGCCAGACCTGGTCCAAATTAATGAGCCAAGCCTGACTTAGGTTATGGTGAGTGTCGTGTGGGCCAGACCTGGCCCAAATGTAAGGAGCCGGCCCCGACCTGGGTTACGGTGAGTGTCGTGTGGGCCAGATGTGGCCCAAATTAAATGAGCCAAGCCTGACTTAGGTTATGGTGAGTGTCGTGTGGGCCAGACCTGGCCCAAATGTAATGAGCCAAGCCCGACCTGGGTTAGGGCAACTGTCATGTGGGCCAGATGTGGCCCAAATGTAAGGAGCCGGCCCCGACCTGGGTTACGGTGAGTGTCGTGTGGGCCAGACCTGGCCCAAATGTAAGGAGCCAGGCCCTACATGAGTTACGGTGAGTGTCGTGTGGGCCAGACCTGGTCCAAATTAATGAGCCAAGCCTGACTTAGGTTATTGTGAGTGTCGTGTGGGCCATTCCTGGCCCAAATGTAAGGAGCCGGCCCCGACCTGGGTTACGGTGAGTGTCGTGTGGGCCAGATGTGGCCCAAATTAAATGAGCCAAGCCTGACTTAGGTTATGGTGAGTGTCGTGTGGGCCAGACCTGGCCCAAATGTAAGAAGCCGGGCCCAACCTAGGTTGCGCCGACTGTCAGGTGGTGGTCCCAATGTAAAGAGCCAGGGTTACAACAAGGGCTGTGTGAGCCAGACCACATTTTATGGATGAAGTATGCTGGCCTGTCTTGTAGAGCAGATAGCCTTAATATGATACACTGGGCAAGAGTTATGTGGAAGTATATAGTGATGTTATGAGGCAAATAAATCTAGACTATTTATTTGATATTTGATTATTTTGAATGTCACTCCCCCATGACACCGCACTGCATTGCATTATGTTATCCCTGATAGGTCATGTCTCAGCAATATTTGGGGACAACTCAATTACAGTGGTGTGCGCAAAAGTATCTCAGACCACAAAATGCATAAAATGCTGAAGATTGACTACAACAGCAGAATATTCATATGCCACTGGATAGACACATTTTTAAATTATTGACTTTTACTGTAATACATTTTTTTTTCTTTCTCAGCATTTTGAGTTTAAAAAATATATTCCGCTCCCATTTTAAATGCAATGATGTTTACACCAATATCACATTTATGACGTGGATAACATAACAAAATAAAATACCAACTAAATATTATAAATAATATTATGAAAATGTCTCTCTCCCTGTAATGGCACTGTTGTGACTCAACAATAATCCTTATTCTGAATAAATCTGAGTTCTGACATCACTTCCTGTACTGTACATTTAACTGCACAACTGTACATACACATACACTTGGTAAATATGCTGTCCCTTTAAAATGTTGGAAAATGTCTCATTTATCTCATAATTTCATGCAAGGCTATTAGCTAGCATTTCTGAAGTGGATAAAACTGGTATGACTTTTTTATAAGAAGGGAAATGTAAAAAACAAAAACAAAATTGTGTAAACTGATTTCATTTATTATTATTCTAAAAGCTGCCCACCACAATCACACAGTCATATCTATTGGCTATTGAACATCTCCACTAAGGCATGTGTGGGCTAAGTGCCTTTCTCAAGGGCACTTCAGCAGTGGTAATGAAAAAGAAGGGCGTGCTGCTCTTTCACTTGACTGCCCACATTTATCCTGTCACTCCAGGGATCAAACCAGCAACCTGTTGGTCAAGCAAAATAAAAATGACAGTAATCAACCCACATTGTTCCTCAATACAAGAAGAAATGAAGCAGGAAGGCATATATAGGACATTGAGGGAAAACCCTACACACTTAAAAATGCTGGGTTAATTTGGTTACTCATATGCTGGGTTAAGCCTGAAATGTATAAATTTACCCATAATTGGGTTACAAAATGGTTAAACATATTATAACCCATTGCATTGGGTTGATGACGTTGAACGAAATCCAGGCTTCAGTTTTTCAACACTGCTGATCCGCCTTATTTTGGATGACATTGTTTTAACACGCACGCACGCACGCACGCACACACGCATATATATATATACACACACACACACACACACACACACACACACACACACACACACACGAGTCATGACATGGTATGGGAAGAATAAAAAACGTGACATAAAAGACGTATAAAAAACGTTTGTTTCGTAGATTAGATCAGATGGTTTAGCTTAGTTTAAAAACAGTCTAACGATATTACAATAATAACTTTATGTTTTAGCTTCGTTTTATTCAAGTAACGTTATTAAATATAAATCCTATCACGATTTGCGTTACAAATAAATACCAGCAAAGAACTACGGCGGGCGAAGACAGAAACACATTGAAGAGATCGCTCTATCTGGCACCCCGCCCGCTGGATCTTCACACAGGGAAAAACAAGCGCACCTCTTCAACTGACGTAACCCCCAGTCACCCCACATCGTCGTCTCTCGCTCTCGATGAGTCGGAACAGCAGCAACTAATTTTCTTAAAAAACACATCTGGTTCCTGGGGCAGGGAAGCGAGGTAAGCATTCTCATTTTACCGGTAGTTTGTTGCTGAAAATGTGTTTTGTTAAACAGTGCTTCTAGAATAAACTCTAATGTTACATTAGCTAACGTAACTTAGCTAGTTAGCTGCTAGCTGTAAAAAAAATTGCCACCCATTTTTAGACTTTAGACTAATTTACCATTGGCAATGTCCGAATGTTACCAACGGTCGGTGGATTACCTATCGTTAGTAACGTTTTATTCATAAACCGCTCCTTAAACCGAGCTAAATCAACGTTAGCTACGTTTAAGCGTGCTAACATTTGTCATGGCACTAACCTAGCTAGCTAGCTAGCAAGCCAATGTAGCATACAATGACTCACATAAGCTAGCCAGCTGCTAGCTAGCTAGCTTATGAAGTGTGACATTTAACTTAATTAACGTTATTTCAAAGGAGTCGTTAATGGAGACATTTCAAGGCTGTATCGTTGTTATCTTCTATGTCTGTTTGCACATTCAAAGTTACGTTGTCTATCGGTTTTCTTTTTTATTAAGATATATCTGAGTCATTGTATGCTACATTGGCTTGGTAGCTAGCTCGGTTTAAGGAGCGGTTTATGAATAAAACGTTACTAATGTTAGCTAATCCACCGACCGTTAGTAACGTACGGACATTGCCAACGGTAAATTAGTTTTGGATATTTTAATTTAGAAGTGTTAAAATGCGCGGCAAATTTTTTTTTACCGGTAACCGTCCTCAGCCTACGTTACGAATGACCGTGACTGTGTTAAAAGACGAACGCCGCCATCTTGCTTGCTGAATTGTGAACATGCAGAAAAAAGAGCGAAATTTGTATTCAGTGATTATGTAGCCTACTTTGAATGCTCAGGCTTGCATGTGTTTTAGCTGTTTGTGTAACGTTACTAAATGTTATGTATTAAGTACTTTTATGTAGTTCCTTTAAATACAAAATACAAATTGTAATGCTGACAAAGACAGGCGAACACATCGCCGGTTCCCGCCAATAGGTTCATTTTAGTTAGTGAACAACCTGGCAAAGAAGTCTTGCGTCAGTCTAATCAATTGGGACCAACGTGTTAAATTTGACCTGCATGAGCTATTGTCACGGAGTACTTTACCTCCATGCAGCTGAATTCCACTATGCAATATAGAAATTGGCTGATTCTAACCTGTGCTGGCAGTGAATTGTGTGTGTGTGTGTGTGTGTGTGTGTGTGTGTGTGTGTGTGTGTGTGTGTGTGTGTGTGCGCGCGCGCGTGTGTGTGCGCGCGCGTGTGTGTGTTGCCTGCCAAAATAACTATTCTTGATTATTCATTATGTTATTAGCTGTCAAATGTTGTTGGCGTAATGAGAATGACCGCTTGCTTGCTTGACATTTCTGAATGCTTATTGAAAGTGATATATGGCAGCTTTGTAATGTTTTTTATTATTATTGTTTTCCTGTAGATGGATGATCATGTTCAAAATAAACTTTTTACATTTGAAGGTAGGCACATTTTATAAAAGCTTATAAGTTTTTAGTAAAAGACCTATATGTACTATGAATAAGAATGGCAAAATACAACTTTTTCATGTCCAATACTGATATTGTAAATGTGGGTATCTGCCGGTAATATTTTCTGATACCACTGCCCCAAAATGCAACAATATATCCTGTAGGTTTGGTTTTGATGCAGCACTTAACAATCCTGCTGTAAATCAACAAATAGTCTGAAAATAGCCTAGGCCTGCTGTTACAAATAAATGTCTTTATGATCACTGATATTTTAGTATAATACTGGTCCGATCAACGAAACATGTCATCTATACGGCTTAGTATTTGACCAGTTTCCATGCAGAAAAAAAGAACCTGAGTTAAATTTTCTCTGGACTTCACACATTTTAATCAATGATCAGGTGCTGCAAATGTAATTAAGTTAGATTGAGTTCAATGAAGTTTCACTGATGTCACAAAGAGCTTATTAGTTCTTATTCAGTATCTCAAAGTATAAATCACATGAGAAGACATAGACCCAAAATTTGCACAAGGACCAACTCATCAATATTTTGAATGGAATTTCTACAGCAAGCGGTTCTAGTCAAATTAGGGCCTGGAAGAAGAATAATGATAAAAAGAAGAAACAAGAAAAGAACAATATAATGCATTGCTCTGCATGCACTATACTACATTTCTGGAATGCCGTGACATTTAAGAGGGTCTA